>NW_026067976.1:795899-803819 GCF_014885135.2 Alexandromys fortis | reverse complement strand
CTCCCTCCCTCCCTCCCTCCCTCCCTCCCTCTCTCTCTCTCTCTCTCTCTCTCTCTCTGCTGTTTTTGTACAATCATTTGTGTACGTATTTGGCTTCCTCACTTGTCTGTAAGGGAAGGGGGACCATGCCTTATCCGTCTTTGTGCCGTTCATGACTTCTAGTACAAGGCCTGGCCCTGAGTGGTTGTGCAATGTGTATTAGAGAAATATTTATAGATGCACTAGAAGTCTTAATTAGAGTCCTGAACCCGAGCAGTCAGCTTACTGGGTGGGATCAAGAAGAACTACAGGGTTTAAATGCACTCTGGAAGGTGGAATAGCTGGTAATAGCTGCCATGCCAGTTCAGCGCTTACTCCACCAGTCCTTTCCCTTGCTCGGTGACTCTTAGCCTGGCGTGTTTGGGCAGGACTCTTTACCTGCTTTGTATCATCTGCATTGGTTTCCAGTTCCAACAAGAGCTGTTTGCACACAGTGTAGCTGTCGGACCATAGTATGTCACCGTTCTTTTTACATGTGGCCTCCTCTTTTAGAAACAGGATAGGCATCTTCAGTTCACGCCGTTCCTGTTCCGTGTGCTTTGTAGATTAATTTTAGCCTGCTCCCTCTTTAGCTCTCACGACATTCAAGATATTTTCCAGCTCTACTTCCTGTATCAGAAAATACATACTGATTTACCACAAAGGGAAGCAGAGATTGGGGGATAGTATTTAAATCAGGCAGAGAATCATATCCTGGTTTGGAAGGAAATAAAAACAAAGTGTTGAATGAGTTTTTTTTTTTTTTATATCTCACGCATTATTCTATATTCCACTTGCAGGATAGCACATTAAGGTCTTGTTCAGCTTTACTCTTTGATTTCGGAGTGAGTCTGGGAAAAAGACAACAATACATATTTGGGGCTTGATTTAAAATAAGAGGCTTAGTAAAACTCTGTTCTACAGTTAGGAAGAAATGAACAGGCAGGGTAACCGGGATCAACTCTGAGCACTGTTCTGCTAGGAGCAGGGCATAACAGTTGAAAGCACTAAAAACATTCTTGCCTAAGTGCTGTGCAAAATCTCGTCACAGTTCTGTCCCTCATGGTGCTTACATAGTCATAGTTCTTAGCTGATAGGTAAGCATAAAGGTGTAAAAAATAAGATAGCTTTTGGGGAGCATTTTTGTTGGTGCTTAGTCTAGTTTCCTTGTCACTTCTGGAGGGCACAGGAAATGCAGTCCTGCGTAGGAGGTCTGAGTTTGCCACCTAGAGGAGAGTTGGGAAATTTAAGTTTTCTCCAAGTTACTAAAATTCATTAAATTCACTAATGTTTCTTCATTTACTTACTTACTTATATAATTATTCAAAGCATAGAATATCTATGAGACTTAATTATAATGTTTTGCCAGGATAAACTTGATAAACCTATTCAAGATAGAGCTCAAATTATCTGCGATGGGTGTTTTACGTTGTCTTTAAAATCTTATTTGGAAGAACATGTAGCCTAATCTTTAGATGTGTCTAAGTATCTCTGTTGGGGATGAAGATTACATTTAGTTTGGGGGCTATACCAAAACTATGTATTTTTTGATAATATTGTTTCTTTACTTTTTCCTTTTAAGTCTCTGACAAGTTTGAGACAGACAGGCAAATGTCATGTCTTCTTGTTTGATGTGGATAAGATATAATTTCTTCTTTAAAGAAATCAGAGGAACACAGGACATGGTATCACACCCCTTTAATCCCAGCACTGGGAGACAGAGTCAGATGGATCTCTATGAGTTCCAGGCCAGCCTGGTCTACAGAGAGAGTTCCAGGACAGCCAGGGCTATGCACAGACATCCTGTCTCAAAACAAAAACAAAATAAAACCTAAATCAAAACAAAACAAAAAGAAATCACAAGAGGATAGTTTAGTGAGAAAGGCCAGTAATTCTGATATACTTCATTTTTAATTTCTTTACCAGTCTATATTCATTTTACATAGTATTAAGGTTCACAAGGACACTTTTATAATATTTATTTATTTATTTATTTATTTATTTATTTATTTATTTATTTATTATGTATACAATATTCTGTCTACATGTATGCCTGACGGCCAGAAGAGGGCAACAGACCTCATTACAGATGGTTGTGAGTCACCATGTGGTTGCTGGGAATTGAACTCAGGACCTTTGGAAGAGCAGGCAATGCTCTTAACCGTTGAGCCATCTCTCCAGCCCAAGGACAATTTTTCTTTTACATTTATATTTTCCCACATTCATGTTTTCTTAGTCTTCCTTTCGCTTCCTCTTTCTGCTTCCTGTGAGTCCCTGGCGTTCTCCTAGTCTCCCTTCTATTCTCGTGTTACAGTAGTTCCTGAATGGTTTTATTCTGGTATATTTTATTTATATATTTGTTATTTGTTAGGGTTTAATCCTATGGTCTTGTGCATGCCAAGTCAGCATTCTACAGCTAGCCTGCATCTGACGTTCTGTTCTAATATGTTTGAAGTGACAGGGTGTTTAGAATAAAGTCATCATTTTGCAAAGTTAGCATACATGTATGCTTATATCACTTATTGTATTTTTATTACTTTTAGAGCTAACCAAAGATTTTTTTTTCTTCTTTAGCATACCAGTACTGCCCAGCATAGTGAATGCATGTTAAGTACTTGAGAAATAGTGGATCTCATTGCTAGCTTCATTATTTTGGACTAGAGGTTGATCTGAAAGCAATCTAGACATTGATTTATCTGAGATAATTCATAGCGAGAGCAAGAATATCTTCCTTGTCAACATTTCTTTTCAGTATAATTTATAATTCCTTTGCTAAATAGTTCTAGGAAACGACATACGAAAATACTTTAACAAAAACTTAAAACTGCATCTAATTTGTAGAGGCCCCGATCCATTGAAAGTAGGTTGAAAGACTAGACCTTGTTACTGAATAGAGAGGGTAGTCACTAATGACTGGCCTAGAGCTGAGCATTTTGTCTTTAACGGCTTACCTGAACACACCATCTCATCTGTCTGTCTCTCTCTCTCTGCAAGGACCTGCTCAATCTCCTTCAGTACAACTCTCATATATCTCCCATTGAGATTTTTCTCTCTGTCTTTGCCCTTCTCGCCTTTATGTGGGAATAAGATTCGTCTTTCCACATACAAGCAACAACCTGTCACTGTGTTGGCCGTTGTTTCAAGTGTACAAGACCTTTCTGGTCTGAACCTTAATGTTGGTACGTGTAGCAGTATTGTTCTGGGCTGTCAATCATAAGGTTCCGAGAGATGGGAGGCAGCAATATTTTCTGCACTTTTTGAGTAAGGAAATGCAGGTGACTGGACTAAACAGAATGGTAGGTTACAATGGATATCGGGAGAGCTCATATTCTTCCTCTACAATCAGCTTAGAAGTGTGGCTGAGCCGTTTAGGCATGGTCCACTGTCTGGTTTCTTTGAGGCCTCGGCTCTTTAATGAATTTCATCAAATCTTTAGGCTCTCAGAGTTTTCTCACTCTAATTGTTGAGATGAACTGTGATTCTGATTTCCCCATTCGGCGTTTTGAAACCCTGATCCCTAGGTTCTCAATCAGTACAGATGTAATTACTTAAGATGAGGTCACACTGCAGTAGCATCAGCCCTAATTCAGTATGACCAGTGTCCTATGAGAGGAATTTTGGCCATAGAGACCAAGCAGACCAAGTAGAAAATACTATCTGAAGATTAAAATTTTGCCACAAGCCAAGACATTACCACAAACTAGGAGGGTGGTCTGGAGAAAGGCCTTCCTTCCTGAGAACCTAGAGAGGGAATTTGGGCTGCTGGCTCCCTGACGCTGGTGTTTAGCTTTCAGAGCTGTGATACAATGAATCTCTCTTTCCTAAGCCACCCAGTTCGCTGCCCTTTGTTACTGGAGCACTAGAAAAATTCTGTTATTTTAACAGGGATGATAGCGGTGGAATTGTATAACCATGCAATCATGTTTTTTAACTCTTGTGACAATCTTTCAGTGTAGATAATAATGTCTTATCTGTACAAATTAGTAAACTGGCTCTCAGAATAATCAAATTACAAGCTTAAGATATCGCGGCTGTTTCATTACGGTGCCAAGTGACTCCAGTCTTGCCATCATCCCATTCGAGACTGCAGTTGGAGTTGTGGGTGGTATCGATGTGCTGAGGAGCAAAATCAGACCATCGAAGGAGTAGGGCGAGATAGGCCTATGAAGCCAAGCATCACACAGTGTACACTAAATGTAGTGGCGTTGCGCATGGACATGGATTCTCTGTACCCTTGGTTCTGAAATTTGCTTATTAGTCCAGTTAGCCTCGTTATGTAAGAGGAAGCAGGCCATGAGAGACAGTGGCATGTCTGTTGGGCCTCCTTGTACCTACCTGGGTATTTAATATCCGCAAATCCACATGCACCTGAATGTAGAAATGTAAACTAAATTATGGTGACACAAAGCTCTCCTGGAATCTGGCTTGATTTTGAGGAAGTCTTTGTCAGACTGGCAGGAATAATATTGCCACTTTACAGCTGCAATGGTCAAGAGGTTCTCTGTCCTCCCCACCCACAGAGCAGTCCTGGGTGCAGGAGGGATCCCCTAGGGTTTCCCATTCCAATCCAGTGGCAGCAGCTTGACTTCCTCTGCCATCTCTTTGTTCATTCTGTGTGTTTCCACAGCTCCCCCACCTTTTCCCAGGACATGACTGTCTAGCAAGGAAGACCCCAATGTGAGAACAGAAAACAAATGGACCAGAGAGGAGGATGGCAGACAGGAGGGAACACAGATATCCTGTAATTTATTCACAGGGAAGTCTTTGTCACACTGTATCCAGAAAGTTCTTGTCAGTGTCCCACAGGCATTGTAGTCCCAGGACACTTTTTCTCTACCGGGAAGAGTTGCTTAGGAAAGAACAAAAATTTTCGTTTGGTTCCACTCCAGGGCCTAGGATAATGCACAGGGAAAATCATTCTAATTCTGCTGTTGAAAGGCGACAGATAATGCATTCTCTGAGCTTTGAACATCTTCGGTAGAAATATGGCTGAAAAAAAAAAATACCAGATGCCGATCTTATTTATGTTGCGTGTTTTCTGCCCCTAACGTTATTTTCTGTTTTTGGTGATTAACAGATGGAATTTTATTCAGATACTAGATTCCATTAGTCACTGCACTTTGTCTTTTTCTTTGTAGGAAAAAGGGTTGCCTATGTAGCATGACCTAGGTAGAATTATAACGTAGAACACCAAAAAGTCATATGCGGCCCCCGGAGATATTTTTGCTTCTTTCCTAGTAGGAGAAGGAAGCTATATGGGATGTTTTTTCATTTCTTCCCATCCCCCTCCACTCTTCTAAACCCCAAATGGAGAGCAGGTTATACTCCTAGGCCCATGCCATGCTAACAGAAAGAGCATTGTGGCACTCTCCTCCAGCCTTAGACACAAAGTCTCCTGCACAGCACACTGTGACTGAGCACAGCAGCCTGCTGTTCTTAGGAGGAGCACGGGCCTCCACTGCTGGACTCAGTTGTGTGGTCTTTTTCTGCTGCTCTTTGAACCACACGGAAGCATGTGTTCACAGAGCAAGCTGCTACATAATCCGCTCTTTACTGAGGAAAATGAAACACATTAAAAAAATAAAAGTGCCATGATGAAATCCATGACTTTGTTTGCTAAGCTAAAAATAAAACAAATGCCAAACGTCTAAAGACTCGTTAAAAACAAAACAAAACAAAAAAACTAGCCACAGCTTCCTCCTAAAAGAGATTATCCCCTTCTTAAATCCCCAACGTGTGGGCTTATACAGGTGAAAGTGCACACAGAAACTGCAACGGTTTGTTCACGTGTGCGATGAACACGCCACCTTGTCTTTGTGCTCTCCTGTCACCACCCAAAGGGTTAGCTGAAAAACTGGACCTTTGTTCTCGGCCGGTGGATCTGTGTCACAGGGGGAGTCAGGTCTTCAGCAGTGGTGACCTCTAACATCTCTCCGTGTAAAACTATAGCACATGTTTGCATTTACTGCTTTGGTTTCAACTGTGCCTTCCTTAATAGCAGCTGGGACAGGAAGAAGCTGGGAGAAGCCCCAAGTCATTTAATCTTGGCAGTTTGTGATTTTCATTTATAATAAAGCAAAATAATTTGTAGATGCTACAACCCAAGTAACTGTCTCAAATCCAACATTACCCTTCAGCTTAAAAATACTTCATTATAATCTAGGAAGCTGAAGGAGAAGTTCCTGCCAGCCCTCTTTTATTTTTGGAGAGTTAGCAGGACAACCACATCCCTGGGGTTTCTTGCGTTTGGGCTGGGAAGGGGCGGAGGGAAAGCTGTCCTCAGAATCGTAGAGCTAACATGCAGAAAGACACCTACCTTTTAATAGGGAGAGGGGCTGGATAAAGAGGCCACTGTCTCTAGAAAAGTCTCCCAAGTTTTGAACCAGGATTTTGTTGAGAGATGAATATAAAAACACCCTGATCAGGAAGTTCTCCGTGCATCTTACAATACTTGCTCACTCCAAGAAGATCAAAACCTTCCAAATAATGATGTTTCATGACTGCTTGCCATAAAAAGCTGAATCCATTTGACTTATGTTTTTTTTTTTATTTTTCTACTGAAGACAATTTGCAGATCCAAAAGCAGCTTTTTCATTTCGAGAGGGGGAAGAAACTATGTCACCCAGAAGCAGTAGGGAGTAGCCCTGCTCCTGAGCTTTAATTTATGTGTGGCTAACGTTCAACTTTCTCAATATGCCATGATCTCAGTACAACTGGCCAGACTCCACAGTGGGCGATCAACTCTATCTTAGCAGGGCAGATTTTGCTCTGGGAATCTGTGAGCCTAGTTTGCTGTGTTGTACAGAGAAGTTGCCAGACCTGCCTGGCTTGCAAGAGGACTTGTCGAGCAGGTTCTGCGGTGAGATCACCACCAGCTCAGTTTTATTGGGCTTGGCTGGGAGAAGTCAAGAAATAAATGGCCTGACTTTGAGTATCTGAAGTTATTTTTCCTGTTTTCTCTTTCAAATTCCATTTACCGTCTCTCTGGGGGATGAAACCTTCATTCACAAGTTTATTGACCACTTGACGAAATATTTGCTGAATACTGTCAAACCTTAAGGAACTGACCTGACACTAGATACCTTAATGGGCATATAACAAATATTTATGAGTATTCATGAAAATATTCTAATTCACTGATATCAGCAGTTCACACCATTACTTCCTGTCTTTAAAAAGCAGAAACTGCATAACTGCTCTTGGAAGGGGCTGGCAGAGAATGGCCTTTGAGCTGCCATGACACCTGGTCCACACCTTACCACTGCACCCAAGCTCCACATGGCCCATTCGGGCCACCAGTGCAGGACTACCAGGGCATGAGTCCAGCAGGCCAGTCTTTATTCAAGTGCTCAGACTCAGTAGCAAGGTGACCGTGATGTAAACCGTGGCCTTGTTCCACTGGAGAAGGTTCAGCAGAGGTCTTGGAGTCTTTTCCACCAAAGCTCTGATGTTTCTGCAAGAGTGACTTGAATTCTGACTTTTTCTTTTACGTAAGCGTACAAGAATGATGTTTAAACTCTCTAGTTCTGTCCATAAAATGCATGATTTGGTAACATACTGCCACAGCTATGTGCACATGACTTGGGAATCTGTTTACAATGGTGTTTTATGATACTCCTTGGAATATGCTGTTATTCTGATGCTATTGCAATGCTTTTTAAATAAGAATTGTAATTCTGCTTTTTTTAAAATTAAGGGCTTTAATTTTTTATTAGAATTGTAAAGGACTATAAAGTTTATATTTTGGTTTTTAAACTTTAAATTACTTTTTAAAAGCTATTATAGCTTTGTCTATGCTGTGCAGGGCAATTTGCTAAACTTTGTTCTTATTTTTTTAAAGCAATTGAGAGTTTGTGTTCTCTATGAATTTTAAGCACCAGGTCAGTCTGTCTCCTATTCTTT
>NW_026067976.1:790979-794376 GCF_014885135.2 Alexandromys fortis | reverse complement strand
GGGCCGGCGCCCTTTGAAGGTGGGGCGCCCCCCCCCCCCCCCCCCCAGCTTCCTAAGGATTGCAGGTGTGCGTCAGCATGCCCGGCACCTACCTGCCTGGTTAGACTCTGGAGGAGTCATCTTAGAGACTATAAAAATAAACACTTTAATAAACATTGTCAGGAGACGTGGAAGTATTAGCATCGAACTTCCCCATGTTACAAAGGAAAAATCTGAACCTCAAGGAAATATGGCGGCACCTTCCCTCGGGTTCTGTAGTTAGCGTCACCAACATAGGAGCGGCACTGCAAATTGCTTCTTGGCCATTTGGCTAAAATCATCTAGAGAGTTGTATGTGTGTGTGGGGGGGTTGTTTTTAGAGATATATCCATTTTTCTTCCAGTGTTTGGTGAATTGTAAGCATAACTCTTGCTTTAGGTGGTTTTTTTCACTCTGCACTCTTTCTTAGCAGCGTGTCTTACACGTGGCTGATGGGGCCTGATTGCTTTTTAACTTACTAAATGTTACAACGGACTCCATAAACTTGTTTAATTTTTTTTTTAAAGACAAAGTCATATGAGCCCCAGCTGTCAATGAGTTCACTTTGTAATTGAAGCTGGTTTTAAGCTCCAGATCCCCTAATTCATCCTCTAAGTGCTGGGATTACCAGTGTGCACTACCATATCCATACCTGGACTCCAAACCCAGCTTTTCATTGTTCTTTGTCATGGACTTTCCAGACCCGTGCCTTAGTTTATTTTCCTGTTGCTGTGATGGGGTGCTCCGGCGAGAGGAACTTAAGGGAGGCTGGCTGTATTTGGCTCTCGATCTCAGGTGGTCAGTCTATCATAGCAGGGAAAGCCGAGACGCCAGGGACTTGAACTACCAATCATGTTACGTCCGCAGCAGAGCAGAGAGCAATGATTGCTGCAAACACGCCTGTGCTCAACCACCTTTAGTTCTGGCTCCAGAGGATCCGACACCTCTGGTCCCTGCAGGCATCGGCAGGCGCATATACAGACCCCCCTACACAACTAAAAATAATAAAACAATTCTTTGAAAAGAGGAAGATGAAAAATCTAGAGTTGTATTGACTAGGTTGATTAAATATTACAATTTGCATAAATGGTAGGAGTCACAGGACATAGTGAGTTATCGTTAGCAATTGTGAAACATTAGCTGCTGTGGTAGTTTGAATGTAGTTGGCCCCCATAAGCTCATAGGGAGTGACTCTATTAGGGGCGTGGCTTTGTTGGTGTGAGTATGGTCTTGTTAGAGGAAGTGTGCCACTGTGGGGCGGGCTTTGAAGTTTCCTATGCTCAGGATACTGTCCAGTGTCGCAGTTGACTTCCTGTTGCCTGAAGATATAGGACTCTCAGCTACTTCAACAGCACCATGGGTTTGCACCAGAGCAAACAGAAGTGGACACACACACCCATCCCTAACTCGGAAGCAATCTCTAATTGATAACCACTTGCAAGTGTAAATTTAGTTTCCTCCAAGGGAGCTTTACTGGGAAACAAACCACTCTTAAGGTTAGGGTGCATGCCCATCAGTAGATGATGAACAGACAATGAACTCAAAGGTGTCTTTGGAGGTTCCTTGTCTCACAATGTCATTTCAGAGCTCTTCCTATTTTTTTTAAAGTTATCTTTTAGTTTTACTATATACATATATGTGCACACCATACCTGTATATTTACCTCTTTATACCCTCTAGGTCCCTTGCATGTAAATTTAATGTTTTATGTGATTCCTGAGTGTGTGAAATGAAATGAAAGTGTTTCTGTGTTTATTATATATCTATTTCCTATGCCTTTTCTAGGGCTCTTTTCTTTCTGCTTGTTTATTTTGTCCCATTCCAAAGTATTATTTTTTGTTTTATCTTATTTTATTATTAGCCCACAGTAGCCTGCTTGTTTTGTAATAAGAGACAGAAAGGGTGATTCTGGATGGTAAGGGAGGTGGAAAGGGGCTGTGAGGAGAAGAGGGGGCTGAAACTGTGATCAGAATACATTCTGTGAGGAAAAAAAATATTTTCAACAAAAGGAAAACACCAACAAAATTATTATCACGTATCTAACTGAAGTATTAGTAATTCTATAGGCGTGACATTAGTTTTGATACTGCTTTAAGAGTGTATTTTGGAGGTTGAATTCACTGGTGAAGGTCAGTGTGCATCGTCCACTTTTGTCCTCATTTTAAAAAACAACTTAATGAGAAAACCAAAACAGCCTGCTTCTCTCACCGCACCCCCTTCCTGTGTCTCCTATCAGTTTTTTTCTTGCCTCTTTCTGTTCTTCTTGGCATCTGAGCTTCTTCTTCTGCCAAGTGAGTCATCAGAGAGGAAACATTTAACCCACATTTCCACCCTGGCTGGGAAAAAAGGCTTGAAGGCAAACTTTGCCCGCATAAGCTTCTTTAGGACCCTGATGTGACTTTCCTGATTCTTCTGTGGACATCACTGGGAATTCAAATTTAAAAGTACTAAATTGCCCAATTTCATATATACATCTTCAAAAATCAAGTCCCATTTTAAATGTTTTTTTCTAAAATTGTGAGGATGTTTCCCTGCATCAACATATATTTTCTTACTATTTAGTCTCCTGCAAAGGATTTGTTTTAAAAGCACAAGTAATAATAATGAAGAGAAATTATTTAAATTTAAAAATTTATTTTTATTTTGTGTTTATGGATATTTTGCCTCCATGTATGTCCATGCAACGTGTGTGCTTGGTGCCCACAGAGGTCAAAACAGGACATCAGATCCTGCAGAACTAGAGTTACATATGGTTACAAACCACCTTGTGGGTGCTGGGAACCCAACCCAGGTCCTCTGGAAGAGCAACACATGCTTTTAACCACTGAGCTGTCTTTCTAGTCCTAAACAGTTGTTTTGGAAATGAGAAGAATAATAAGTAGAATCATAAGGCAAACATGGTGTGCATTCTGGCACAGAATAACTACTGTTGAATGCTGCACCCCAGACATAACACCCCACACCCCTCAAAACTTCAAAACTTCTCTTCTTCACAAGAGACACTGCTTTGAGTCACTTAGGCTTTGTGGAAGTTAGTTAATGTAATTCCGTGTTGATAGTTTTTGGTGCAAGTGGAATTTGCATCCTCTGGTAGTTTCCGAACTGTATGTAACCTCTGCCCTGAAGCTTGTTTTACAGCATAGACCTTTCCTGGTATTGTCATCAGATACACATATCTCATTGTCTAAGGAGTCAGCACCAGTGTGTGATGCAGGCTGATGCTCATGTGGAGTGCTTCACTGGAGCAGACTTCTGGGCAGGGGGGCGGGGGGGGGGGAGGGAGGGAAGGAGGGAGAGAGGGAGAGAACAGAGGGGGGGAGAGGGAGGAAAGAGGGAGGAGAGAGGGAGAGAGAGAACAGAGAGAGGGGGAAGAGGGAGA
>NW_026067976.1:757065-787805 GCF_014885135.2 Alexandromys fortis | reverse complement strand
GCACCTGGACTAGCCCATTTCTAATGATGTGTGTAAGCACCCCAAGGTGCGCTTACCGGGAAGATTCTAGCCTAAGTCCATCCTGGTCGGAGTTTCATCGCGTGTGCCTGGGAGAGCAAAGCAGGGCCTCTGCTCCCGAGACCAGAGCTGTCGAGACTCTCTGGAAGCAGAGCAGAGTCTGACCTCACTTCCTCTTCCGCCCAGAATTCTATTCTGTTTACTCCTCCCATCTATGTTCTAAGCTGAGGCCAAGCGGTTGGTTTATTATAACTTAACCAATGAAATCAACAGATTGATATATGACACTCCCACATCAATTCAAAAATGTATTTAAAGTTGTACATAAACCACAGTTACAATGTGCACACATACACATTTAAGCATGTATGTATATGTAAGCCTTCTATAGCATTTTGCCCATCTCCTGTGATTCTTTCTACAGCCTTGTCATAGTTTAGAGCATCCCATTTTATGGGTCAGAGGGTAAACCGAAAGGCATCCTGATTGGCTAATGGCCTTGCCATTCATTAGAGACAGAGTTGGAGCAATTAAACCCCTTTCTGGTTTTCCTCCTTTGTATAATTCTCTGGTAGGAGAGTGACATGCACTAGAACTTGGCTACCAAAGTCATCCTGATTGGTAGGTAACCAAAGAAGAGATGTTTGTGGATGCAGTGTGACTTGAGTGCAGTTAAAAGTGAAAACCCTGTAGGGAAATTTCTCCTTAGCTGACAATAGGTGTTGCCAGCAGTGCCCTGTATAGCTGCTTAGCAAACAGCAGGCTGTCAGCGAGAGCCTCCTGGACATTTCCTTAAGGAGCAGCGATTGCTTTGGCTGAAATCTGCTGCAGCGGTTTTCCTGGCAGCACAGAGTCTGTAGTCCGACAATTGGAGGAGGTAACCATTTTCTAATAACCACTCCAGGCTGTTGGCACCTAACTACCTGGCACTGTCTGTTCCGTGCAACTTGTCAAGTCAATCTACTTGTCTGACTTTGCTGGGAAACCTGGTACTGCCAATCAAGCGCTTCGCAACAGCTGGATCCAGCGTCTGCCCTGCAGGTGTTCAAGGCGGGAGGTGAGATCCGCTCAGACAAGTGAAGAGCAGAGAGAGGATTGAGAGTGGTTCGCCTTTTGCAGCTTTTCTTTCTGTGTTTCCACAGTGCTTGAAATCCGGATGTGGTCCTGAGTGAAGGACTCCAGGAAACACTTGGATGTTCATTCTGTCCCATTCGCTTTCTTGAACCTCTCATAGATTGACTTCATCCTGTTTCGGAGTCTATAGCACCGCGTTCCACCCCACCCCCCTTTCCTGTGCACTCCTTCCTCTGGTTTGTGGGCTCTGCAATTGCTTCATCTTCCCCCTTTGAGGGACTCGCTGAGCTGAGGGTGATTGAGACTTTCTGTGCTTCAGCCCAGGCTTTCCTCTCCCGAAGGAACTCTTTCCAGTTTGTCTACAGCTCTTTCTTTTTACTCCTCTAGTTAAGTGAGAGTCAGCTCCCTTTCCAAACTTGAGTTCCTAATGTTTCCATCCCCAAAGAGTTGTGTTTATAAAACAAACAGAAATGTGTTAAACTTGGGATTGACTTGGTGACTTTTGCAAACCCCAGATAACTTCACCGTGTCGCTGTTGTGAAAGAACTTGCTTAACAATCTGTTAATTTGTCTGAACTTTCTCTAAGAACAATTATGTACAAAGCCTCTTAAAATTAATGCTCTGAATTTGAAGTTGGCAGCTGCCTACTAGGGCTCTGGAAGGCTCCTATATCCTGGAGATTATGTCTTCTTATGGCAAGCCTAGGTGTATATTATTTAAAGAGCCCATAATTCATGAGAGCCTGTGTTTGATCCCCAGCATAGACAAACAACACCCCACACCACATACATTTCCAGGAAGTTTTAGGGCAGCAGTTCTCTCCCTGTGGGTCACAACCTTGGAAAACACATATTTCCCATGGTCTTAGCAACTGAGACACCTCTAAGTAGCAAAATTGTGGTTTGAAGTAGTAATAAAGATAGGTTTATGGTTGGGGGTTCCTAAGACCATCGGAAAAATGTATTTTGATCACAGGTCGAGATCTTGCTGTTTGAGGAAGTTTTAAAGGAGAGCCTTAAAATACTCTATTACTGTTAGTGGCCAGAGAGCCCTTCCCCC
Source organism: Alexandromys fortis (assembly GCF_014885135.2). Lineage (NCBI taxonomy): Eukaryota > Metazoa > Chordata > Mammalia > Rodentia > Cricetidae > Alexandromys > Alexandromys fortis. The sequence continues at coordinate 785,653 of NW_026067976.1, read as the reverse complement.
ACCGAGGACAGTTTATAATAGTACCCACATTGAAACCTCCCAGGGATTTTATGTTTAGCTCACACATGCCATCTGTCATCACCAGCCTTATGTAAGAGAGAGCATCGACCACTGTCGGAACCTTGTCTTGAATTAATTAAGATACTATGGTTAGCCATTGACATTTCACTAGCCGTGTTTTGAAATAAGATCTGCTTTAGTCTGGGCTTAAGTGATGACTGTGGTTCTCCAAGCAAGGCAGGTTTTGGTAGCCGGAGAGACAGAATCGCCTTTACTCTTATTTCTGAATTTCTAATAAATTTGTACTTGTGACTTTAATAGGCTTACTGCTTCTTTCACTAAAACTTGAAGATTTTAATAGTTTCTCCTCCACACACAAAAAAAGCCACAAACTTCAGAATTACCTTATCAAGCACTCTTGAAATTATGAAGGCACAGACCATGTCTGATTCCCTGAGTCACTTCCTGTTTTGTTTTCAGAGCCCTCCATGTTCTCTAGAGCAGAATACCCATTTATTCTGAATGAATAATGAGTGAAACGAAGGCACAGCATTAGAGACAGCCGCGTTTTCATGGCACTATAGGATGAACAAACACTAGTGATGCATCTGGGAGACTGAGGTAGGAGGATCATGGGAGATTAAGAGCAGCCTGGGCTACACAATGAATTCCTGAGCAGCCTCAACCATGTGTAAGGAAAAAAAATTCATTGAAAACATATTTAACACTTCCTGAGAAGAGACTTGGTCTAGATTTTCAATTACTGAAGTATTGAGACCCCCTGTGGGTGGATAGAGCTGAATCTTACAGGCAAGTTGAAGGCCCAGGCAGCCCGTCTAGACATCAGTCATGGTGCGTGCTCTATGAAGAAGGCTGTCCTTTCATCCGAACACCTAGAATCTGGCCAATTTCCTGCTTTGTTTTTGGACATTAGTCAGCCTGCAAATCCCTCATTTGTCTATTTAGTCCAGCGCAGTGCCATGGAAACAATAACCATTGCATTGGCCTGTGTTGGTGCATGTGACAAGCAGTTGATCTGCACTGGTTCCCCTCGCAGTGATTTTGTGAGTTAGGATTGCCGCCCTTTCTTTCTTCCTTCCTTCCTTCCTTCCTTCCTTCCTTCCTTCCTTCCTTCCTTCCTTCCTTCCTTCCTTCCTTCCTTCCTTCCTTTCTCGCAGATGAAGAAACCGTTCTTGGAAATAAGTTCTCCAAGCTCACACAGCTGCTACACGATGCTCTTCCCCACGTAGATAACTGATGCCTCTGTGCATTTAGAGCATATGGCATCCAAGAGAGGCTTACTATGTACTAAAACAGATGTAGACAATCAACAGGCAGTGCCAAGCAGGTCACAGTCTCTCAGAGCTTGTCACAGTGTTAATGGGAGCTTCTGATTATAAACCTACTTGATGCTGGAAATTTCTTTTCTGATAACTTTGAGTTCTTTTAAAAGAGGTATTCTTGCCTTTGTTTTATATGAAAAAAAAGTTCAGAGAGGCTGAGATACTGGTTTGGGATGATGTAAACAGCATGCAATGCAGCTGATGATGAAATCAAGGTTGGACCTTGCTGAGAGCTTAACTCTTTACGCTTCCTGAGTTCTTGTTGTGATTAAACTCAGATTTGTTATTTATTATATCCCTGCCACTTTTAGTTAAAAATATTTACTTATTTTTATTGGGGCATAGTTGACAAAAATTCTAAGTATTTATTGCTCCCAGTATGATGTTCTGGTATATGTATAACACCACAAAGTGATTAAATCAGGTAATTAATAGTCCATCATCTTACATACATATCAGTATTTTTTTTGGGGGGGGGTCATGAGAACATTCCCATTCCACTCTTCAGTCCTCTCTAGTTCTGCTAACTGACTCCTGGGGTCCAAGGTTCAGACTGGTGCAGTCTTTGTATTATAGGTTTATCGTTTAAAGTTCATTGATTACTGTTGCTGCTCCACCCACAAGACTCTAGAAACTTGCTTTCCTCATACCCAAGATCTTGGGAAAAGATTAGTTCAACGAGTCTTTAAATGGTTATTAGTTCATCTTCAGCTAAGGCACGTGGCAGTAAAGTTGCTCGCGTCTCCCTGCCTTTGCTTCTTTTTTTTTTTTTTTTTATTCCTCCTCCTATAGTTGTAAAGTGAGAGGGGCTCGAGAAAACACTATTTCCTGAGAATTCTCACCCCCTTCCGTTTCTACAGGGCTAGGGAAATAGATGAGGAGTTTCTGAGAATTTGATGTGGCCTATCCCATGCTGATCATTAGAACTCTGAAATGATGAAAGATGTTGCCCTTTGAAGAAATCTTTGGATATTTGAGAATTATATGTTTTAGTTTGAGCCATTTAAAATCTGTACTGAACACTTACTGCATCCCATACACTTGAGCGCAGCACTGTAAAACAGTGTGACTGGGACACGAAGAATGAAGAGTATGTACATATATCTATATCCCAGATGACCTGATATGTATGTATCATTATGGAATAAAGCAATACAGTTTGGCACGCAGTGTTCTGTAGGATGTTATGAAGTTTGAGATCATTTTTCTTAGTGGAGTTGGGGCCTGCAATGTAGAATGGTGGACTTCTTGCTCTGTCTTGAAGGATGGATAGTATGGATGGGGAGATGAAGTTCCCAGGCAAAAGCATAGTAGGAGCCAACTGAGCAGTGAGATAATGGGGGATAGGCTGTGTGTCTCCAATCAAGGTCCAGGTAAAGAAATAGAGGGCTGAGGTTCTATGGTGAATAAGGAGACACATTAGTTCAGTTGACTAATCTTCCTGTCACCGCCCCCTTCTAGCCCTCTGTCCTCGGTCTCTTTCTTGGCTTGTTTTTATTACCCTCATCTCCTTACCTGTGGGCTGATGCCAGCAACTCTGTTTTCCCAAGACGCTAGCCTTTCAAGACCTTTGAATAAATGCCCTCCGCACTCTAGTGACTGCCAAACCTTGAAGTAAATTTCTCCATGGTTTAATACGCGGAGAATGCACAACAAAGTCTCTACTCAGTATCTTCCCTTTGAAGTTTAATTATCTGTGCCCAAATCGCTACTCCAGATCCTTTCATTTCTCCATCTGTTGATGCCTGTTCTCCAACAACGCTCACCATCAAAGGTAGTCCTGTGGCTTATTTTCCCCAAACTAGGAGTTATTCTAAGTTTTTGTATTTGTTCACATCCCTCTCAAATGATAAATTATTTTGATTCTACAACTACCTAACCCCAAATAGGTGGGTGCCTTTTTTATTATGAGGTTGTAATGGTTTCATGGATTATTTTGATAAAGATGGGAGTTCAACCAAAAATATCTACTCAATTGAGAAATACTTTCAACTCTTCTCTAGAAGTTAACTTAGACGTTGTCTAGAAGAGTCATGTATTCTTCTGGTTTCAGGTATGTTAGAGTTTGTTTTCTGCTACATTCCCAAATAGCCATTGCAGCCTCTTGCCTGTAGACAGCCAGGTACAGTATGTTAATTTTACAAGTACATATATATATATATATATATATATATATATATATATGTTTTATTCAGTGGAAATTGAATTTTTAAAGCTCACACTTTTATCAAGATAATTTAAAGTCTTGAAACATGGGATAAAGATTGATGCAAATTCTAGTACACATGGCACTTTGGCTAGGCACACAAGACAAGACAAGAAGATATAGTTCTGGAAAGATGATGTCTTAGAGTTTCTATCGCTGTGCGGAAACACCATGACCAAAAGCAACTCGCGGAGGAAAGGGTTTATTTGGCTTATGCTTCCACACTGCTGGGCACCATCAACAACAGGACAGGGCAGGAACTCACACAGTGGTAACCTGGAGTCAGGGCTGACACAGTGACATAGTGGAAGGCGCTGCGTACTGGTTTGCTCTCCGTGGCTTGCTCAGTCTGCTTTCTCATAGCAGCCAGGACCACCAACTCAAGGGCAGCACCACCCACAACCAGCTGAGCTTTTCTACACCCATCACTAGATAAGATGATGCCCTACAGACTTGCTTACAGCTGGATCTAGATTGTGGAGGCAATTTCTCAAACGAGGTTCCTTCCTCCCAGAGAATTTAAACTTGTGCCAACTTGATGTAAAACTAGCCAACGTAGGTGATTTAGTATATAAAATAGTTTAAATTTGTTTCGCTTCTCTGTAGGCCTCAAAATTTATACTAGGACTGGAGTTAGTGGGCTGAGCACGCAAGAGCAGCATGCTATTCCAGAGGACCTGGGTTTGGTTCCCAGCACCCACATCATGGCTCACCATCTCTAACTGCAGTTACAGAGGACTTGGGTCCTCTTCTGACCTACGGGGGCACCATAGGGTGCCATATGTGGTAGGTACACAGTCGCACGTGCAGGTAAAACATCCATAAACATAAAACCATTTTAAAATAGTTATTTCTTATGTAATTCTCATGCAAGTTTCAAGGTATCTTTATTTTGATTGATGATGATAGAATTGTCACCCCTTGTGTTCACTTGTCCTTAGTACTCCCAGTGAACCCCATCACCAATACAGAAGTGTCATCATCAAATTGATGTGAGTTCTAGGCCAGGCTGGGATACTTAGCAAAGCTGGGCATGAGGAGAAGTGGGTAGGGAGTGCCCCAGAGGGAGGAGGAGGAGAAGGAAAAGCGGGGAGAAAGATGCGTCAGAGAGAAATGTGAACTTAACAAGAAGACAGACAGAACCATTTCTGAAAATGACACTCAGAAGGACTGTGTGTCTGTATCTCCTGATGGACTTTTCAGTGAGGCTACTACATAAGCTAAGCTATAAACAGAGTGGTTGAGTTAGTCGGGATAAATCATGGTATGCTGTGGTTACAAACAGCCTCAGAAACCTAGTGCATAAAAAGCAGAATCGTTCTCACTCAGGCACGTGTTCACACAGCATCCACACGGGCTCTGCTTGTTGAACTTCCTCCAGAACACACGCTAATGAAACAGCTGTCTTTTGGTCACTTTAGCAACTTCGAAAACCAAAAGCTTTGAAGAGACTTGTATTATAATTTATATCTGATATGGAAGTTGTGGTAGTTTGAATGTAATTGGCCCCATAAGTTCATAGGGAGTGGCACTATTTGGGGGTGTGGCCTAATTGGAGGAAGTGTGTCCCTGTGGGGATGGACTTTGAGGTCTCATATATGCTCAAGCCATGCCCAGTGTCTCAGATCACTTCCTGTTGCCTGCAGGTCAATATGTAGGATTGCCAGGTCCTTCTCCAGTACCATGTCTGCCTGGTTTCTCCTTATAGCAACAGAAATCCTAACTAAGACAGAGTGAAACACATTTCCTTATTTGTCTGATTTTATTCTTATTTTACGTATATGGGTGTTTTATCTGCATGTATGTTTATCTGTGCACCACGTGTGTGCAGTGCCTATAAAGGCCAGAGCCTTGAATTCTCACCACTACAGTGTGGGTGCTAAGAATTGAACCCAGGTCCCATAGAAGTTCAGTAAGTGCTTTTCATTGCAGAGCAATCTCTCTAGATCCTGAAACATGTTTTCATGTTACTGGTTAGTCAGAACTAGACTCAGCCCCAAACAAGGGGTGGGTAAGATGAAAAGCCTTGGCAGTCAGCATCAATAAAGGCCAATGAGAGATTGTGACTTCGAGTTCGCGGTTCCCTCCAAGCTTCCCATTTCTAGAGCTCTGGAAAAACAACCCACTTGTCAATAAAGAACTGAATGAATTGGATTCAGTTTTCTTTAATTTTATGCTTTAAGTTGAAAAACAACTGTTTACAAGGAAGTGAGGGCTCATCACCATGAGTGCAAAAGTAAAGATCTTAGGGCTCTAATTCCAGGGATCTGACACTGTCTTCTGACTCAGGCACTAGGCACACACATGGTGTACACGCAAACACGCAGGCAAAACACTCCTCATACACATATAATACGTATGGGCGGGGGAGAGCTGGCCCTGGGATCATAAGGGCAGGAGAGCGGACCCTGTCCCCCACCAGCTGCAATACTCAGGAGAGCAGGCCCTGCATCTCACATGGGCAGCACAATAGAGCCAACCCCATTGGCGTGGGTGAACCAGCCCTGGAGTTGTGAACATGGGAGAGCTGTCTGTATTGCCCATCTGTCATGTGGTGGCATGTGTGGGGAGAGGTGCCTTCCCCTCTTGCCCATCAATGCCTGAGGCAGGTGGGAGAGCTGGCTCTGAGGTTGTAAGAGCAGGAGAGTTGGTCCTGCCCCCCATCAGCTGCAGCACTCAGGAGAGTGCCACCTGTACCATGCCTGGGCAGCACAGGAGAGCTCTGAGTTGGCCCACCCCAACATCTACCCCATCCGTGATCTGCCTGAGCATGTGAAGGGACCAGTCGTGGAGACCAAAACTGCAGGATCTCAACAACACAGGACAACAGCAGGATAACCAAGAGGAGTTCTAGTGAGGGCCCCACATCAACAGTGTAGCAGAAACCAGAGGCCTCGAGCCAGACCAATGACTCTCTGCAATGAACACTTGCAAGTAAAGATGTATGGTTAATATAGGGTTTTCTGCATGACTCTGTGTGTGTTACCCTACAGCTTCGATGATGAGATTGAGTTGTTCCTTCTGTCTGTCTGTCTCTCTCTTTTTTACTTTTTTCTCTTAAATTTTATTTTATTTTAGGCAGGAGGTTGCAAGAGCAGAGGGTGGATACAAAGGGGTGGGAAATGAATTGGATGGAGATGCATGACGTGAAAGACACAAAGAATAAACAAAAAGAAAAAAATTGAGACTTGGTCTCACGTTGTCTAAGCTGAAAAAAATACATTGATAAAATGAAGATCTTTCAAAAGTTTATAGACTTTCTGGCCACTAACATGGATTATTTTTTCAAACACATCTGGAATTACATTTGTAGGGTAATTAATATACCGTACAAAAAGACTTTTGGAGTAAGTGAAGATCATCTCTTTCCTAGGCAGTGAATTTCAGAAGGATTCTTTGGGTCTTTATAAATTTTTACTCATATTGATTTGTTTTGTGTGTGTGCATGGTGCACGCATGTGAAGGTCTGAGGATAATTTTCAGGAGTGTGTAGTCAAGTCTGTCAGTTACAAAGATTTGTCTGTTTACACCATTCTGTCACTGGGTAAAGAGCAGCCCTGTGTTAAAAGGGTACTTTACTTGGAATAAAAATTTGTATAATGATAATTTTTGACGTTTTTTTCAAGGTTAGGCATGCCTATCTATTTAAATATGTACAAAATGTATGACTGTGGTCATATCCCTCTAATGCCTTAGTTTTCTCTGTAAAAATGGGAAATAGTAATATCCACTTTTACTCTTGTGAAGAGTGAGTTTGCTCAAGTATGTAAGATATTTAGTCCTCTGTAGACCTTTAGCAACTGCTCAAAAATGTTAGCTATTCCTAGGGCATCATTCACATTGTTTTGATCCTGGTATACTCAGCCTTCAAAGCGAAGCTCTTTGTTATGATCTGAATGTGAGACACCCCCCACGGACTCATGAATTTGGGCTTGGCCAACAGTGCTATTTGGGAAATGGCAGCACTTTGGCAATCACTACTTCTGCTCCCTAGTACGCTAAATTGTGAGAAGCGACCAACACACATCCCCATTGGCCCGGGCTAAGTTGTTCACTGTGCCTTCCCTGCCAGAATGGGTTGTATTCTGCAATAAACTGCTCCTTTCTTGAATTGTTTCTGTTAGGTATTTTTTTTTTGGTCACAGCGCTAACTAAAAAGTAATTAATATACCGTACAAAAAGACTTTTGAAATAAGTGAAGATCAGCTCTTTACTAGGCAATGAATTTCAGAAGGATTCTTTGGGTCTTTATATAAATTTTTAATCATATTGATTTGCTTTGTATGTGTGCGTGGTACATGAATGTGGGTACATCCATGTGAAGGCCAGAGGACAATTTTCAGGAGTCCATTTTCTCCCTCCACCATGAGGTTGCTGGGCTCAAACTCAGATAGACGGGCTTGGGAGCACACACCTTTACCTACTAAGCAATCTCACCAGCTCTCTCTGGAGTCTTCAGACACCTGCCTACATAAGTATTGAGTTAAACAGGCCTATGAAGGATTGTCTCTGGAAGGCCTGGTGTTTTTGTGTCCACTTTCTTCAGTTCTAAAGCCAGTCAAGTCACTGTCTCTATCATTCTCATACAATAAAATGCCTGGATCCTTATTCTCATAGAGGGTGAGTCTCTTTGTTTCTGGTGATTGAAAAGAAGGCTCCTTAGGATGCCACTGAAGACATCACGTTCTTAAACATATCTTTGCTACCTGCAAGGGCAAGATTCTAACACCTCATTTCTGGTCACAGTTCATGTAGAAAGGAGTCAGTGATCTGTTTGAGGTAAATTTAGGCTGTTGTCATGTCTGGGTCTGCATGTGATGTCATCCTTTTTTGCTTTTTTTTTTTTTTAAACAGCTGGGCTGTGGGCCTGTAGCACATGTGACTGGGCACTAGATGAGAATGGCATGTACTTACATGGCTGTAGGGAGCCTTCCTGCCCACCTTTCGGTGGCCATACTCTCATTTGTGTTTCTTAGTGGTGTCCTTGACCTAAAAAAAACTCCCGCAAATGAGGCAAAATTCTTTAATTTTAAATATAGGTTTGGAAGCAGATGGGACTCTAAATTGGCTTGGCCACTTACTAGTTGTACATTATGCAATCTCTTGACCTCTTTCAGCCTAGCTTCCTTATTTGAGCAGGTTGTTGTTCATTATTTGAACAGGGAAAAGGGATTGGACTTTAGAGAAGATTAGGAGATAATGTGGGTAGATATTGTTGGTGGATTGGGTGGGGTAGAGGGAAGGAGCAAGGATGACTACCAAGTTCCAGGTTTCTATCTCAAGGACTTGAACTTGGGTGGTGTTTTAGTGCAGGGGAGATAAGAGAAGGTGTGTGTGTGTGTGATACAGAGAGACAGAGGTGGAAAGGGGAAGACTAATTGTGGTTTGAGTTTTAAAAAGTTGCACGTATATACATGTGTGTTTTCATTTGTGTATGGGTACAAGTGAGTCATGGCATGTGTGTAGCCAGAGGACAACCTTGAATACTGGTCCTTGCCTTCCACCATGTTTGAGACAGAACCTCTGTTGTTCATTGCTGTATAGACCAGGCTTTCTGGCTGGTGATCTTTCAGAGATTTTTCTGTCTTTACCTTCTGACTCACCTGTAGGAACATTGAGATTACAGATACCTTTCACCACGCCAGAGTTCTCATGGCTTCTGGGGATTTGAACTCAGGTCCTCATGGTTGTGTCCCAAGCACTCTCATTTCCCCAGCCTGATATGTGATTTTGAGGTACTTTTTAGACAATGTGGAAATGTTGACTTGAAATTTTTATGATGCTTAGAGGTTTTCAGACCTTTCAAAGTCCTTGTATAAACAGAGTAATATAAGTGAGGCAAACCTCTGCAAATAAGAGAGCATTGGATGAGCCTTGAGAACATCTTTATTTACTGGTTTCAGGGGAATGGGGAAATTTGGAAAAAAACATTTTTTTTTCGAGACAGGGTTTCTCTGTAGCTTTGGTGCCGGTCCCGGAACTAGCTCTTGTAGACCAGGCTGTCCTCGAACTCCCAGAGATCCGCCTGCCTCTGCCTCTCAAGTGCTGGGATTAAAGGCGTGCGCCACCACCGCCCGGCTGGAAAAAACATTTGTGTGTTATCATGAGCCTCTGACTTTCCTCTTCTTGAAACATCGGCTTTTGAAATGAAGAAGAAATTATGTTGTCTATGTAAAACAAGGTGACAAACCTTAGTAAGGTTCCTGGGTAGAGACAGCAATGCATTTTTAGCCTACGGAAACCAACACTTACTCAGGGGAATAGAGACTAGAGTTAGCTAAGCAAAAAGATCGAGGGGAGTTCTTGAGGTCCCGCAGTCAGACAGTGAATGTTTGTTCTGACAATTATCTGAATGGTTAATGTTGACTCTGGGTTCATCCATCTAGATTCCAAAATAGCATTGATCTTGCGGTGAGAGTTTGCTGCTTAAATGCCATATTGAGAAACATGAGTGGACTTGGGAGTGCTGAGGAGTGACTAGCTCAGATGTCCAGTGACTTGTAGTCTTGTTGATAGACTCTGGAAATGAAACAGGACTCCATGAGTTTGGAGAGTGGATGTGGTCATTCACAGTCAAGAGCACCGAAGAGAAGGGCTAGGGGATGGATAATTTGTACTTGTGATTTTGGGTGGAGAGTCATTCTTTATCATTTTTGTCAATAATATTTTTTGAGATTATGAATATAATTACATCATTCCTCTCTTCCCCTTTCTCCTGCCCAACCTTCCCACATATCCTGCCTTGCTTTCTTTGAAATTGATGGCCTCTGTTTTTAAAATTGTTGTTAGACAACCATGTTGAGACTTCATGGCTTGTAGCTTTTGACTTTCCAGAAGACAAAATCTTACAGCAAACTTCCTATTCTTCTGGTTCTTAGAATATTTCTACTCTGTCTTTTGAAATTATCACCTGAGCCTTAGGCGTAGGAGTTGTAGATCTATCAGTTGGGAAGGGTGAAGCTACTTTCGGTAAGGAAAAACTCTGTGCTCTCTCCCTGACTGTGTGAGGGCACATAAATACCAAAGGCTCAAGCTGCTAGACCGAGGTGCGGCTATTTCAAGAGAGCAATCAAAGTGGAAGGATAGAGTTGAGGACAGGGGAAGTAACTTGGCTTTCTTCTGGTGAATGAACATTCCAGAAATGCGAGATTTAATTGGGTTAGGTGACCACAAATATTGCTTAGATGGAATGAGTCATTTGGTGATACAAACGCCTGAGAAGAGGAGGCGGCAGCCTTCCAAACAAGCCTGTATGGGCTCCTTGTGATGCAGACCTCCATGCAGAGCAGGGGGGCCAGCTCAGCTGTTCCTGGAGTGGAAAGGTATTTTCATTTATCATCTCATAATAAGCCTGGAAGGTGGGCACAGCAGTAATAATAGGATAAATAGGATATCTACTATGCTTCTACCCTTGGAGCTATAGAGACTCAATACAGTCATTTGTGCAAAAGTTCTTTTAACAAGCTTAAGTGGCTACAGATGCAGGTTCTATTGTTACTCATGCCTTTGAAGCACTTCTCTTTGAGTTTTTCAGGGTATCACAACACGTTCCCCAAAGCAATTAGGGCTTCCCTTTAACAAAGCCAAGGCTGGCACATGGGTAGATGCTCTATGTGAATTTTGAAGTTTGATGTGGACTGGCATTTTTCCCTGGAGTTGAACACCTCATTCTGAAGCTTCTCATGGTCAAAACTTCATGTCTTTCCTGTCTGCTACAAAGTCCACACTGGCATCCAGGCCACCCACCAGGTTCCCCTTTCCAGCCCCAAGGACCCCTGTAGTTGTTGTTTGCTTTATAGAGTGAGCTGAACAGCAGCCCCAAGCAGTTTGCTAGCGTGGCCACGATTTCTGGGATTCCCTGGTGCATCAAGAGGGAATTATCCACTGGACTCTGGGAACGGAATTCTACAACATGGAAAGTGTTTTCAGATTTTCTTGAAGCGAAGCAAATCTGATCCTATCCAAGGAATGTCCCTTTACTAGTGCCCCCGACCATGTTTAATCCTTAGATGTTAAATGTTCTTGGGAAGGGAATAGAAGCTTCAGTGGTGGGGTGAATGGTGACCCCCCCTTCTCCCTTCTCGAGCAATTTCACTAGCTCCATCAATTTTTCTGTTGTCGCCCGTTGCCCGTGTTTTCCTTTCAAGGGTTGGGACACAGAGTCTGTTCTGTAGAGAACATATTCGTTGGAGTCATTGGGCATACGCCATATGAATTGTTTAGTACAGCACACCTCATCAGCTGTTACGACGAGAACATTTTTATTTAATGGAGAGATTAAAACCTATGTGGTATGCTCGCTTATTTCACTAGATTTATAACATTCCATGGTGCATATACCTTCTCCTCAGTGTTTTTACTCCCCGTGTCTTTATTCTGGACATAAGGAACACTTTGTGGCTCCAGGTAGAAATTCTGCCCCAGGAGGATGCCACGGACACAGAAGTTCTTTGACCTCTCAGCAACTTTGTTTGAGGCTCTTCTTGTGGTTCTGGCTCCTACAAAGCTAGCTTTGTATCAAGGAGTTATGAACTGCAACGTTTTGAGTGATAAGAGCGCTGAATAAAAAAACAAAATAAAAAGACCATGATTTGGAAAGACAGCACAGGGAGGTACCTGGAAGGGTTTGAGAGAGAAAAGGGAAGGGGTTCATGATGTAATAAGATTTAATCTCAAAAAAAAAATTCTTAAAAGTGCCCAAAGTAAACATGTTTCAACAATCATTCTTAGCTCAACTGTGGGTGTTGCTTGCAGTTACTCTTGCAGTCAGAGACTAGCATTTTTTATTTTTAGTAAAACAAAACAAATCTAGACTATTTCATTTCTTATCCAGGGGCTTGGGCTTAATCATTTTCATCTCGGGACTCAGTGCTGTGGCCAAGGTGATGTGGTTAGAAGGAGGGTGTCATATCAAACAGTGAAGCTTCAGAAAGTGCAAGCAAAAGTGAGTCATAGAAACAGCCATCTCAGTTTCCCCCTCCTATTCAAGCTCCAAAGTGTGTTGCTGATCTAAAAGGAAGACAAAAGTGATGAGCACTGACAAGCAATGAAGCATCCGTGACTTTTGGAGAGAGCTTGAGATGTGAAGGTAACGGAGATGATCTCTCCTGATGGATGCGGCTCACAGCCAACGCAGTAGGTCTATCAGGACCTATTGACTGCATTCCTCTTGGAAGGGATAGAAAGAGTCCCAGTTATCTCAGTATTTCCAAAACATACATATTTCTTTAGAATTGGTAACGGACCTGAGAAAGGAAACACTGAACAAAGAACTCCTGCAGAAATAAGAAAGGCGCCATGATGGGAGGCGATGTAACTACTATCATGAGCTGTATCTGTAGGGGAGCTGTGATCGGAAAGAGAAACAACATTTGACTAGGTCTCCAGCTGGGGTACCAACAAGGTGGTGGGAGACTTTGCTTGGCAGATGAGACAACGTGGACTGTGATGGTGAGTCTTGACTGCCAATTTGAGTGGACTGAGGAAGGCCTGCCTAGGAGGTTATAAAAGCACACTTCCGGGTGTGCCAGGAAAGGCATTTCCAGAGACAGCTGGCCTGAGGGATAGTAGCTAAGGTAGAAGGGAAGCCAGAAAAGAACAAAAGGAAGAGGAAGGGGAAGCCAGCAAGCATGTGGAGGCTGATTTTTCCGGAGCACTCCTTTGGTACTGCCTCAATCCCCCACGGACAGCCGATACTAGTTTCCTCAGCTTTTCAATGAAGATCTACGATGATGATGTCCCAGGATTTCCAGGTCTCCGGTTTTGATCAGACAGTGGCTTCATCCGTGACCCCTCCTTCCTAAGGCTTCCATCTTGGAGTGAATTACTATGGGTCCTTGGTATGCTAGTGGCCATTGTGGGAATATTCAGCCACGGGACTATTGAAGCCAAGCTATTCAATCCTATTTCACACGCATATGTGTATTCTCTTGGAGAACTCTAAGTAATACATGTACAAAGCTTTGGTTTGAGAGCACACAGTCACTAAAGCATTCTAAGAGTGTACTTGTTCCATAGCTGCAAAGTAAGCGCATTATTCTTTAGAGACCCGTGCTGAGCTTTCCTCTAGAGGCATAACCACTAGTTTCTTTGTGGTTTTGCAATGGCAATAACGGAGTTACAGTCCTGGATGGGATCTTATAGTAAATGAGGACACATTATTTCTGAATTTGTTTCCTCAAATCATAAATAATCAATCAAATAAAATACCATCAGACTTGGAATTTTTATTACTTTAATATAACAAAATACCTGGGGGTGGGCAGCATAATGATGCAAAGAGAGTTACTTTGACTCCTAGCTCTGAAAGTCCAAGATCAGGAGGCTTCCTCTGAAATGGCCTTCCTGCTGCAAGAGTTCTCTGGTGGGCCAAGGCATTGTTTGAGTAAGGGTGTGTGTGTGTTTGTGTGTGTGTTAGAGAGAGAGAGAGAGAGAGAGAGAGAGAGAGAGAGAGAGAGAGGGAGAGGGGGAGGGATAGTGTGTGAGTGTGTGATTGTTTGTGTGAGAGTGTGTGTGAGTCTGTGTGTGTATTTAAGTGTGAGAGAGTGTGTGAGCATGTGTGTGTGTGTGATTATTTCCTCTGGCCTCTCTCCCTTCTCTAAAGCTATCAGGTTTCAATCATGAAGGCTTTTACCCTAAAGACCTTATTTAGTCCTGTCATGTTCCAAAGTTTCTACCCTCTAAGTATGCCACAATAGGGATTAAGTTTTAATACATGCGCCTTTGGGCACACATTCAAACCACCTCCGAACCACAGTAGAAAGTATCTTCTACTGAGAATGATGGTCCTAGTCAAGATTGGCAGTGACATGGTGGACAAGTCACTAAATGGCCTGTAAGGTGGACTCTAGTATGGAGTGGCCACAGGCAGGTCAGAAGCACAGTTGGTTACGATACAGTGACTTCATTCCAGGAGCCCGTGTTTTAGGAGATCCTGTGGGTAAGTTGATGTCATCAGATGCCCACCACTGAAACCAAAGCAAGGGCAGTGAAGTGTTCTTTCTCATCGTTACTCATTACCTTTCTTTTCCATTTTGGGCCATTTAGACTCTACACTGAGGTAAGAGACACGTGGGGTGTGTGAAGTGGTAACCCCCACCTTGGCCCCTGTCCTGCAGCACCGTTTCTCCCCCGATTTCCCTTAGCAGAATAGCCTCTGAGAAATCTCTGGGGAGTGGAGGAATCAGAAGGAATATTATGATTACATATCTATTTCTGGAAGCACACAGCATTTTCTTTTCAGCCAAAGTGCCCCTTCTGGGTAGGGAATACCTTTTAGTGGGATAAATTACACGCTCAACAAAACCCCATTAACTGTATAAAATCCACCCTGGTTTTCTCATCAGAGACCTCCTAGGACGATGATTGTCTGAGATACATATTGTCATATGTAATATGTGGATAATCGGAAACACTGCTCTAGTGTTCTGGTGCCTCAGGTTCAGCGCTGGTGGATTCTCATTTACTTTATGAAAACCAAATAAACAGTCTTTATTTTTTTGAGAATTCCATATATGAATACTACATTGGCCTCATTTTCCTTTCCCTTCTCACTCCTTCTTAACTTCATGGCCTCATGTTATTTATTAATTTCTCACACATACGTGTATATTTATAAATATAACTAGCTGAATACATTTAATGTTGCTCACACACATGCGTGTTTAGTTAGGGCTGTCCACTTTGGGATTGGATAATCTACCCAGGGGCCTTGTCCCTTGGGGAGACTAATTCTCCCTCTTTAAGCAATCTCAATTAATTGCCTGTAGCTCTTGATCTAGGAATGGCATCTTGTGAGATTTCCCATATCACTGTTGGCATTTCAGTGTTGCCGCTTCTGGGTGGGGGATACCTTTTAGTGGGACAACTTACGTGCTCAACAAAACCCCATTCACTGTATAAAATCCACCCTGGTTTTCTCATCAGAGAGAATATCACTTGTCATTTTCAAGTCCTCTTTGGGCAGGAGTACTGTTGAGATTTCATGGGTGCAGCTTTTCAGTCTTATGTATCCCACAGCAGATGGCCTGATATTCTGGTCCTTCCAGTCCTTCCACCCCCTCTGCCGCAATGTTGTAGGTGTACCAGCTGGGAACAGGAACCACTCAGTCAGTTGTTCTCTGTGTTTTTGACCAACTGTTACTCTATGTCTACTGCTAAAAGAAGCGTCTTTGGTGATGGGTGAGAAATGCACTCTTATCTGCAGGTATAAGAATGAGTATCTCAAACACAGAAATGGTGCTGGCTTAGGAAGGTGGCAGTAATAGGCTTTTCTGTGGGTTCCAGGGCCTCACCAGCCATCCACAGTTGTGTTGGTTACCGTGCCAACCATGAGGTCCCTTCTGTGGAGGTGGCCATTTGTCATCCCCAGTGTTTAAGTGCTACTATTGCACTTTTTGGGATAGCTTGTCATCGTGGCCATTGTTTTGGTTTGTAACTGTTACAGCTGGATAGGAGTATTGATTGCTTTTTTTTAAAACCAGAAAGTATAGTGAAAGCTAGTAGTCAGTGGGGAAGCTTCCAGGTTGTGTCTAGCTCTGTTTCTTCAAGCCCTGTGCCTGAAGCATGAGGTGCCTTCAGCAGTAGGGTTTTACTTCCATTGTCTGGAATGCAACCTAGGGAAGTGGCAGTAGCCTATATGACTTTGGGAGTTCCTTACATGCCCTGACCAACAACTGTAAAGGAGGATTCCCATTCCTGGTGCTGGGACTTTTGTTAGGAAGTCTATGATGGTTTTTGTGGGGTGTGTCATCCCAACCGGTATAACTTCAATTAAATTTTATATGTACATGTATGCACATACTCATATATATTGTAGGTTATTTCCATTACACATAAAGTAATATAACTCCATGTGGCTGTAAAAAACATCCTTAGGGTTACCTACCCCTGTTCCTTACCCTACCCTTTTCCAGAGTTCCTGTACCTCCCCCAACATGGTCCCTTTTTTACTTTCTTTGTATTTGTGGTTATTGTAGGTTATATACTCACATATAGCCAGAGCTAGGATGGAATTGTCCTGACAATGGTTTAGAAAGCTTGGTCATTCTTCTTTATAGAAATATACAAAAGTAAATATATTCTTGTCAGGCACTTAGAGTTGGATATAAGAAGGAGATACATTATTTTAAGTTGTGCACTTTAGGCTAAAGATTAGGAGAATAATGTTGTGAGGAGGAATTGGAATTCATGGGTTGGCTGATTGTTCGAGTCATTGGAATTTATGGAATGGTTTCCATTCCAGATGCTGTGTTCGGCCATGGAGACAAAAAGATGCCAAGGTTCTTGCTCTGCAAATGCCGCCAGCCTCTAGGAGAAGGCATGGAAGCCAATTAATGCTGCATTATGACAAGGCATCCAGTCAAGTCAGGTGGGAAGGTCTAAATCATTTGGTTAGAGAGGAAAACTGTAATCAAGGAAATTTTCAAGGGGGAGCAATACTTGGGTCAATAGGTCAGCATTTTCTAGAGCAGCAAGGAAGGATATAGAGTTCCCAGGCAAAGGCAAGAGCCCTGTGACACACAGCCTGTGAATGGAACTCATATCTGACAGAGCTGAGGCAATGTATGGGAGTCGTAGAGTAACAAAACTCGCCCCTGGAGAACAGAGAGGTGTTAGACTTCCTGAGAACACCTCATGGATTCTCACTGGGAGACAGCATCTTGTTAAGGAGTGCAGGCTTGGCTGAAACACTTTATAGAAGTCAGGCTGGCCCTTGGCTTACAAACCTCCTGCTTTTATGTCCCCTGTTTTATGTTCTGGAGTTTTAAGTGTTCCCTACCACACCTAACAGCTTAGTCACCTTATAAACTAAGATAGACATAGCAGGGGAGTTCAGAATGGGCTATTGAACATGTAACTGTCCTAAGAGGCATTTTATCCCTCATAGTTACTGATTTTGTTTTATAAAAGAAATTGTAAGCATTTAATTCTTTAATTAATTTTCATGAACAAGGCAATTCTCTGGTTTTGTGGAGAACAGCTCTGGTCTACTACTAATTCTGTTGACCTACAAGTTGTTTTGTTGCTTGAAAGTTGAGATTTCTGTTGCAATCTTTGAAAAGTCCTAGGAAGGTTTAGTTTAGATGTGAACTCAGCAGTTAGAGAGCCAAGGCTCCACTTCCTTTCTAATCATTGTTACCTAGGTGATTTTTTCACAGACAACTTCTCCACACCTTAATATTTTTCTATTAGTAACACGAGAACAGTGGTATCTCCATCCAAGGACTGCCCCATACAGGGATTGCTTCTAGCACAACCTAAGTCAATACTATTAGACAACAGATTCTCAGTAAGTTTCCCTTTGTACTATGGTCAAATGATATGTTAGGTACCAAAGAACCAAAGCAGCAAGACCGTAGGACATTCTAACTTGCAAAGTTGATAGCCAGCAGAAAGAGGTACCATGGATTTACAATCTTGCTTGTACAGAAGGTAATGTGACAGGGTTTGTCACACATTTGTGTGCTTGGAGACATCATTTAACTCTCTAGACTTGTTATTTACTTATGGCAAAGTTAGGGATAACACCATTATCTTAGTTCATTGAGAGTGATAGGATGTATCAAGCGTGAAAATCTTCAAGAGTTAAGAACTTAGGTGTAGAAGCCAATGCCCACAGGGTACAATTGGCGCTGAAAGGTAGTGTCACAGGTCATTTTTTTTTCCACAATATAAATTACTTTGTATATCTCTCTTAATGTCTTATTTTTTTCTTCTTAATAGTTTCTGTGAAACTAAGCCTGTCTTTAAACTCTGTACAGGAGACAAGGACACAGTATCTGTCTGATAGTCAGATAAAGAAATAAGAAAAAAAACCTTTACTATTAAAAACAGAGAGTCGGCCTAAGTTTTTTTGTTTTTGTTTTTGTTTTTTTTTAAACCAAGGAAATGATCCTTTCACTATAAAGCATTGTTAATTTTTAGAACCGTGTTTTTACAATTCAAAAAATTATATGAGACTTTGTGGGTATAATTCTTGACATTCACAGGAGACACAATCTCACAGCAACTCCCTGTCTTTCTGGCTCTTAATAATCTTTCCAAAATGTTCCTTGAGCCTTAGGTGCAGGAGTTGTACTGTATCTTTCTCCACTGGGACTCTACAACCCTGCATTTTGATTGATTGTAGTTTTTTTGTAATGGTCTGTAACATGAGGGCCTGCTTGCTTAAGGTTTCTGTCCCACCTGGTACCCCACAGCCAGCAAGCCCCAAAGAAAATCACACAGAGATCTCCATAAGTTATAAAACTGATTGGCCCATTAGTTCAGGCTACTTATTAGCTCTTGTAGCTTATACGAACCCATTATTCTTATCTATGTTAGCCACATGGCTCAGTACCATTCAGCCAGGCATGTTACATCTTGCTTCTTGGTGATCGGGGCTGGAATGGGAGCGGGAGCTTCCTGCTTCCTAGAATACTCCTGTTCTCTTTTTTCCACCTCTACTTCCTGTCTGGTTTTCTCGCCTATACTTCCTGCCTGGCCAATCAGCGTTTTATTAAAATACATGATTGACAGACTACAGATCATTCTCCCACACCAATGGTCTATTGCAAAGAGAACTTTTCTTCATGAGGGGTGAGGAGCACACTTACCTGTGAGTATAAGGACATGTATTAGATTGTAGTTAGGAATTACGCTGGTTTAATAAAGCAGTGATTATAGCTTCTTCTCCAAGATCCACGACTTCACTAGCCTCAGGTGGTTGACTAGGTTTCTAGTATCAGGCATGGTTTTCCTCTTGTTGGGCATGTCTGAAATCTTGCTAGAGAACTGTTGGTTGCTGCCAACATATGTGTGCCACTTCACCCTTAGGGTTATTGCTGCATGCTGGCCATTGATGTGGTTCGTAGGCATCATAGCTGGCTAAGAGAGTTGGTTGCTTCCCTTCTTTAGAAGCTTGCATAGTGACTTCTGGTCCATGAAAGTTAGTCTTCAGGGTGGAGATTAGCCCTGGAAACCTATAGGCAAGTAACACTATAATTAATGTCATACAAACTGAGCAGATTACACTTGTGTATTTAGTTTTACATATGTATACGTCTGTGTGTGTAATAGCAATTAACGAAAAAGGAGACCATGAATTTGAAAAGGGGTAAGGAGGACAAATGGGACAGCTTGGGAAGGAAAAGGAAGGAGGAAATTATATAATCTTGTTCTAATCTCAAGAAATAAATAATTTATACGAAAATTATCTGGGCATTGTAAATCCGTTACATACCTCTTCAAAATATTTCTAAGAGAATTTGTGTGCCTTTTCTGAGAAACTATGTATAGTAGTAAAAATCCCCTCCGTTTTCACACCAAATCACTTGTATTTGATATTCACCACCTCAAAGAGCAATACTCCCCCCCCCCAGCCCTTTGCAGCAAGAAAAGAACATAGGGATTTCTAAGAATACACTGGTGTAATTTCTGTTAACTGGAAGTGAGTGGCAGTTCTTGGAAAGCCTCCAGAATGGCCTGTTTGTAACATCATTAGTTTTTTTTTTTATGTGAAAAAAAAAAACTTGTTATCCCATTTAGCTACCAGAAACTTTCTATTTACCTCATGAATCCATAAACATCAAGGAGTGTATTAAACAAAAATCTATGTCTACTTTAAATTGTTTTGAAAACCTATGTTCATGTGGCTGAAATGAGACCATGCAAGTGAAAATGCATCGTAGGTTAGGTGTACAGTCACTGAGTGCAGCAGGGGAATTTTAATATTGGATTCTTAGAATCTGAAGACCATACTTCAAATTGAAGAGAGATGTTTTGCTTCACTTTGCATGCATGGTCAATATATTTACCTGTATATATCATACTGGTAAATGCAGTCTCAAATAAAACAAATTTAGAAGAAAAAAGACAAGCTGGACTTGTATTATGTAAAGAAGCTGGCTTAAAAGGAATCTCAGAACTATTCCTAGCCTAAGCCCCGAGGAGGGGTGGGTGCAGGGGAGCCTTTTGGAGCCACGTGGTCCCCCACAATGGTAGCACACTATCCGCAGGCTTCCAGTTTCACTTTGTTTCCTTCTGTTCCCAGTTCTCCATGTCCTTTCTCTCCGTCTTCCTCTCCTTTTCTTTTCCCTCTCCACTCACCCTCTTTTCCCTCTCTCCTTTTCCTCCTCCTCTCTTCCACCCCTCTGCTTTCAAGGTCTCCCCGTGTAGCCCAGGCTAGCCTCCAACCTGAGATCTCTCTGTCTCAGCTTCTCAGAGCTGGGATGACTGGTGTGCACCCCCTGCTAAAGATGTAGGTGTACTTTTATTACAGACGCCATTGTGGTGAGGTGGGAGCTGTAAGAACACTTGTGATGACATTTCCTGGACAGGACAATGGTAGAGAAGATGATTCTGAGTGTCAACTGTTGGTCTTGAGGAAGGTTTCCTGTAAGGAGGAATTCTTAGCAGCATTTGGAAGGATGAACAGGAGCTGGTCAAGGACTGGCATGCTCCAAGCTTGTTTCTTAAAACCGGAAACCCAGGCTGTGAGCTTCGGGTCTTCATTTGGTAGGGAGAGGGTGAGAACCAGCCATAATGTTGTTACTGGAACAGGCTTGCCAGTGCATGTTGCTTCTGGAGGACAGGCATGGAGGAACAGGCTGAGGGTGTTCTTCCATGACCAGTCCTTTCCACAGACAGCAGCAGCAGCAAAGGAGAAGGGCCAGCTGAGGATGCTCTATTCAGCTGAAACAGAGGAGCAGAAGGAGATGGGACTTCCTCTTTGTAGAATACATTCCTGAATGCTTTCACTGTAGAGCTGGGAAGTGATGGAGAACAGGGTATTTATGTGTCTGCATGAACAAGGCTCCGTTCCATCTTGTACAGTGCCTGGGGAATGGGCAAGGTAGGGAGAAGTGACAGTCTTGCTATTTTTGGAGAGTTTGTGTCTTTCTTAAGCTAGGTTTGCTTGATAGAAAAGCCAAATACTAATACTCCCAAATTGAACAATGTTCTGTTCCTTTGTTGAACATAAATAAACAAATAAAATAATAGATTCTTTCAGAATAGCACAGAGCAAGGCTGTCTACAGGAAATATAAGCCACCTGTATAAGTAAAAGTATAGATATGCTGCAAAGTTATGGAGAATAGATAAGCTTATTTAATTAAAAATGTTGTGAATTTTCCTAGTTGCCTGGTTTCCTGATAACCCCATAATGGCCCCCTCTTTCCTTGCTCTCCCTCTCTGTCCTTCACCCAACTAATCTTCCTGATCCCTCATGTTCTCCTCCCTTCCCCTTCCCCCGCCCCCAACCCACACTGCCAATTTACTAAGGAGATATTTTCTATTTCCTCTTTCCAGGGGGATCCATGTATATTCCTCTCAGGCTTCTCCTTGTTTCCCGTCTTCTCTGTGGACTATATTCAGGTTATCTTTTGCTTTATGTCTAATATCCACTTATAAGTAAGTACACACTGTGTTTGTTTGTCTTTCTGTATCCCTCAGGATAATTTTTTTCTAGTTCCATCCATTTGACTGCAAATTTCAAGATGTCATTGTTTTTTTTTAACCACTGAATAGTACTCCATTGTCTAAATGTACCACATTTTCTTTATCCATTCTTCTGTTGTGGGGCATCTATGTTGTTTCCAGGTTCTGGGTATTATGAATAATGCAACTATGAACATAGTTGAGAAAATGTTCTTGTAGTATGAGAATCTCCAGATATCCACAAGAATGACCTCAGCTAAGAATCTAGGCAATAGTGGAGAGGGTTCCTTAACTGCCCTTTCCCTGTAGTCAGATTGATAACTACCCTAATTGTCATCATAGAACCTTCATTCAACAACTGATGGAAGCAGAGGCAGAGATCTACAGCGGAGCAGTGGGCTGACCTCCTGGAGTGCAGTCATAGAGAAGGAGGAGCGATGTTATGAACAAAAGGACCAAGACCATGATGGGGAAACCCACAGAAACAACTGACCTGAACAAGTGGGTGCTCACTGACTCTGGACTGACGGTTGGGGAACCTGCATAAGACTGAATTAGGCCCACTGAATGTGGGTAACAGTTGTGTGGCTTGGGTAGTTTGTGGGGCCCTAGCGCATGAGCTGGCTCTTTGGAGCCCATTCCCTGTGGAGGGACACCTTGCTCAGCCTAGGTATAGTGGGGAGGGCCTTGGTCCTGCCTCAAGTGATGTGACAGACTTTGTTGACTCCCCATGGGAGGCCTCACCTTCTCTGAGGAGTGAATGGGGGTTGGATGGGGAGAAAGTGAGGGTAGCAGAAGGACCAGAGGGAGAGGGAAATGGGATTAGTATATAAATTAAGATTGTTAAAAAAAATGTTATTGTGATTGAGTGGAGCATATCTTTAATCCCAGCACTCAAGAGGCAGAGGCAGGTGGATCTCTGTCAGTTCGAGGGCAGCCTAGTCGACAACCAGGACAGCCAGGGCTACACAAAGAGACCCTGTCTTGAAAAAAAAAAAAAACAAAGAACAATGAAAAATATTATTGTGAGCATAAAGGGGTGGCTTAGTTGGTACATACTTGCCTTGCAAGTGGTGGGGTCTGAGTTTGGTCCTGGTACCCACATAACATAGCTGTTAGTATTCAGGCATCTGTACTGGCTTCCCCTTGGGGTTTTGACAGGATATGTTCTCAGCTGCAGCCACTAAGAGCACCTCCGGTGCACATTCACTATGTTCCCTTTTAAAATGGCCCTGCCCACTTCCCATCTCTCTCTGCCTGTCCCTCTGTCTCCTGCATCTTTCTCTGCCTCTCTCTTCAATTCTACTGCTCCTGTTCCCAGAGGCCAGTCTTCCCCTCCCCCTTTTTATGTTCCCTTTTCCCTTAATAAAAACCCCTCCATGTGAGTTCTGTCTCACGGCGTCTTTCTCTCTTGAGCTGCTTTTTAAGTTACAGCAATAGTCGTGTATGGTGGTACACACTTGTATGTAGCCCCAGCGCTGGGTAGGCAGAGACAGGGGGTCCTGGGGTTCACTGGCCAGGCAGTCTAGCCAATGAGAGACCCTGTCAAGAAGGCTGATGACATTCCTGAAGATAACCCCTAAGGCTGCCCCTTGGCTTCCTTACACACAGAAACACTCGTGTCCATATAAAGCTGTTATGCATATTTAAGATATATACCATGAGAGTACAAGATTCAAGGATGTAGTAAAAAGTTAACAGAGTGAAACAAATTAACATTTCACATAGCTGCCCCTTTTTTCTTCCTGTGGTGAGAACAATAATTAGCTCATTTAACAGAAATCCTGACTACGATGTATTGCCAGTGGCAGTGGTCTTCACGTGGCAGCGGTCTTCACACTGTATGTCAGACTTTAGCGCTGTTGCTTTTAGATAGACTGATTTGTTTCTTTTTGACCCCTATTGCTCCATTTCTGTCTCTCACCTTGCCTGCAACCATTTTTCTATCTATAAAAATATTTCTCCTTTTGTAGAGAGAAATCAAAAGAAAATTATTAGATTTCCCATATAAACGAAATTAGGCAATACTCCTTTTAGTTAGACTGATTTAATTTCAGCATACTTTTAATATATTTCATTTATATCAATATCTTTAATTTATCTATTTAACACATAGTAAATATAAAAATACTGAAATGTTTTGTATTCTTCTCACATGCATATTTAATATCTGGGCTATTGTTGTCCACTTATAGTTTGTGTCAGAACATCGGATTGCTACACACCTGGAATATGGAATTCATGTATTCTGATTGCTTTCAACATACCTAAAGGTTTTACAATAACTGAACCTCAGTTTAATATAAGTAATTAGGTAAAATGAAAACGAAATTTTAATCTCTCACTTCTCTTAGTCAGAGAGGCCTTCGTTGAAACTGTATTTGACTACAAAAAATAGAAGAAAAACAGTCAAAATCACATTTTGGTCATTCTTAGCGCTTTTTTTTTCTGAGGTGTTTATGAGGCAGGGATTTCATAGATAGTTGTGTTGTGAAGTTCTGGGCATAGCTAGAGAGTGCTTTAGCCTATCACATGTCCCACTGCTAAGTAGCTATCTGATATTTTATTTCTAAGAAGAATGAGCCTTGTTTCTCTGGCCTGTTGGGTCTTGCAGAAGATGCTTTGGGGAAACCAATGGACCCTCTAAATAATGTTTTTCTAGAACTTGAATGGGTCTGGTCCTTCTTTATATTCTTATTTCTACCCGTTTTTCTTAATTGTGGTATCTTAGACAGGTTGTTATTAGACACAGCACTTGACTGTCTTGATGCTTCTCTTGATGTCATTGCTAACTTGGGATATTTTCTTACTTTCAGGTTTTGCATTTTTCTTCCAGCCAGGTTTGGTAGCTGTTAGTCATTTCACTTATATCAAACCTATCAGTAATTGAAATACCCATTTCTCCTTTTCCCGTACAAGTGTGAGTAGTTTCATAATGCTCTCTGAAACACCTCAGTTTAAAAAAAAAAAAGCAATCAAAAAGCTCTTTACCCACTGTCCTCCACCCCCCAGATACTTTTTGAAGCAGTTAGGCCTGTCTTTACCTGATATGGCAGTTAAAGCTGTGTTACAGTCATTTGGGGCAGGAGAGATAAAGGGACTTAAAGAATCTGGGGGTGTGTCTCAAAATCCAGTAAACGGCAGATCTTATTAAAACTCGGCCAGATCAGAAGAAAGTTCAGGGCTTTCCATTTCTATTAAGTTCTTGTAGGCTATATATGTATTTAAAATTATTTTATTATTGTATTTTTTGCGTGTAGTATGAGTGTTTTGCCTATCACATCTGTGCCTGGTAGCAGGAAAGGACACTGGACCTTTTGGAACTCAAGTTACAGACAACTGTGAACAGTCATGTAGGAGGTGGGCATCAAACCCAGGCCCTCTGGAAGAGCAACCAGTGCTTTTTACTGCTGAGTCATCTCTCCAGCCCTTATAGATTGATGTGGGAGTGTCATATATCAATGTTGCTTTCACTGGTTAATTAATAAACTGCTTGGCCTGATAGGTTAGTTAGCTGGCGGCCGGGAGCTGGGAGGCGGGAAGCGGCCCACAGCTGCTACTACAATAGATTATATGTAATTTTTTTTACCATTCATTTCCCACTTCTTTGCATCTGCTCTTCATCCCTGCACCCCCTCTCATAAAATAATATTAAAGAGAAAAAAACCAAATAAAATAAAATGAGAAAAATAAAAAAGGGTAAGAAATTAGAACTCTCATCATGGAAGTTACAGTGCAACCCAACAAGTCACAGCATATACCCCTTGTCCATACATCTCCGCTTGCAAGTGTGTTCATTGCAAAGAGTTTTTGGTCTAGTTCAAAGTCCCTGATCTCCACTACATGCTGGATGCTGGGTCCCCACTAGGACTCTTCCTGGATATCCCACTGGCTTCCTGTGTTGTGGAGATCCTGCAGCTTTGTGTCTGTGGGTCAGATCCCTTCATGTGCTCCAGCAGATCATAGATGGGGGTGGATGTTTGGACAGGCCAACTCATAACTCTGGGTCTGGGCCTGGGAAGCTGTAGGGTTGGTCTGCCAGATGGGAGATGGGGATAGCTCTCCCATGGTTACAATTTCATGGCTGGCTCACCTACAGCCTAACAGGGTTAGCTCTATTGTGCTGCCCCGGTGAGGTGCAGGGCCTGCTCTCCCGAGTGTTGCTGATGGTGGGAATCAGGGATGGGTCTCCCACTCTTGTGACCACAAGACCAGCTCTCCCCCCTGCCTCCAGTGTTGATGGGTACATGAGGGGGTCACTTCTCCCCTGCCCCTGTTGCCGCAAGACAGAGGGGTAATGGGGCCAGCTCTCCTATGGTCACAGTTTTGGGGATGACTCTCCCATACCTGTGCCAAGAGTGTTGGCTCAATTGTGCTGCCCTATATTTTAAGTAACCAATTCAGTGTTTTACACATGCTTTATTTCTTGTAATAAATTCCTTTTTGTACATTTTCTTCCTGTGAGGTGGGTGTGCATTTTTCTTCTCTGTAACCCTGTCCTGAGAGCCTTTAAAATCTTAGCCAAGGCTTTTTGTATGTAGTGTTTTGGAGCTCCTATTTCCTTCAGGGAAAGAGATGTGTATAATCTTGGGGTTTCCCCATGATCTAGTAAAATGAAAAGCATTAATGATTGGTGTAAATTTTTTCTGACATTGTTTGGATCCTCTGAGAGACCTGGGGAAAACCACAGTGTAGAAGCCTTCTTGGGGAGGCAGCAACACAAACACCAAAGCCTTGGACAGTCACCAGAAAATCTTTCTAGTTAGCTGTCAGATTTTCTTTTTGTAATTTTCTTTCATTCATTTTGTCAAAATTCAAGGGATAAACGAATAGCACCAAAATTGGAGATCATTTAATTTCCTTTCAGGAAAGCTGGAAGAGGGTGAGATTGTCCCCGTTTTTGGCAAGGAAAGGATTTGTGGAGCTTTTGTAAGGCTTGGGTCTGATCCATACAATTTATATCCTCAGACACTGACCTCAAGCAAGGTCAAAGTGCTTTTGTTTTCATAGAGTACAAATTTGCTCCAGATTCATTTACTCTTTGCTTCTTTCCAATGCCCATGTTAAAATTCCTTTTAGATACCCTTCTTCATTGTCACAGCATCTATTTATTCTTTCTATCTTTCTATCTGTCTATCTATCTATCTATCTATCTATCTATCTATCTATCTATCTATCATCATCATCTATCTTGCTTCTTAATCATGGGTTCATCAAGCCTTATATTGCATTCGTTAGACTTCCTAGAAAACTAACTGCCAGAGCATCTTTTTAGTAATCTAGACACCTTTGATGAAGTTTCAGTACAGTCATCTAGGGCTGCATTCTTTCCAGAAATGAGTCTGCCTGAATCTGCCTATTCACTAAAGGAAAGTAGACAGCAGGTGGAGGAGCCAGGTGCCCACACTGCAGCTCTGCAAAGATCCCTTTGGGGTACTCCCAGTGTCTCGGAGGTGGTGCTGGGTGGCTAGGCAGAATGCATAAGATGTCGGGGATGTCTGGCTGTATGAGGTCAGAGGCAGAGCCCTGTTTGTGTGTGTAAGACCGCGTGTTTTCCCCCTCGCCTGGTGGTAATGTTGCAAGAACAGACTTTTCCCTTCCTTGGCTCCCTGGGGTAAAATGGCTGCCAAGGTATTTTGGAACAGAAACTGAAGAATGTTCTGGCCACTGCAAGACAGTAACAAGGGTCCTTTGATATTGTCTGTGTTCTCTGTGATCAAGCTGGCATCTGTTTTCTTCTTAGGTTCTGAGATGTCATAGGCTAATACCGGCTTGTGACCTGACTGTTTCTTTGAAGGGTATACTGTGGGAGTTGACTCCTATTTGGATTGGAAGGCATGAAGGAGCAGCTCTTTACAGAGGAGTTCTCAGGGAGTCCACCAGGGAGGAGGAGGAAACCAAACACAGTGGGAAATATTTAACAATTAAAACCAGCTTTTGCCTGTGTGGTCCTGTGATTTACAATATCACTTTGTGGAAATGGACAGTTGGGAAGAGCCTGACAGCCGATAGAGCCAAAGACCTGTTATAGCCTGGTCTACAAGGCAGTTAAGAAAGTGACAAAATCTTCAGGAAGGATGTCAAGGATGAAATTAAACAGCTACGATGACCGCAGGTCACCAGACTTCTGGGCCATAGCATTGCAGTTACATGACTGAAAAAATAGGACGCTTGGCTAAGCCCAGCCCAGAAACAGTTCCAAAATGGGTTATGATTTTCCAGGGAGCAAGCACTTTTTATTCATTTTAAGTCAAGTTTTTATTATCTTTCAATATGAAAATATTTTTAATATCTGTAACTATGAAAATGTTTTGAATAAAACCCACGTTTCACAATTAATATATAATTATAGAATGAAAAAATATCATTTTATTTTTGCCTAATCTTTAAAATATAAAATATGGGGGGTTGAGAGATGGTTCAGTGGTTAAGAGTGTGTACTATTCTTATAGAAAACCTGAATTTTATTCCCAGAACCCATGTTGGATGGCTCACAACTGCTGTAATACCAGCTCCAGGGCTTCCAAAAGCACCTATAAACACACACATGCAAACAAACAAAAATAATAATTATTTGTTATTTTTATACCCTAAAAATATCTTATATATCTTAATATTAT
>NW_026067976.1:644136-756692 GCF_014885135.2 Alexandromys fortis | reverse complement strand
CCTTCCTTCCTTCCTTCCTTCCTTCCTTCCTTCCTTCCTTCCTTCCTTCCTTCCATTTTTTCTTTCTTTCCTTCCTTCCTTCCTTCCTTCCTTCCTTCCTTCCTTCCTTCCTTCCTTCCTTCCTTCCTTCCTTTCTTTCCTTCTTTCCTTTTCACTTCTCCTCTTCTTTCTCTTCCTCCTCGTTTCCTTCCTGCTCTTCTTTTTATTGGGCACTTCTGCCTCTAGTGTGAGGCAGTGTGACAGGTATTTGTCACCTACCTGACCTTGTGGCGCTATCATGGCAGTTGTAATGTCTACTTTTGTGAGCTGTGACTGCATTTACTTATTCCTGTTTCATTATGTATTGTTCCATATCTTGTTGGGGTTTTTTTTTTTCGTATCTTATGAAGAATGAGGCATTATGTCTTGAGGATTTTGGAATTTTGGATTAATTATCTAGACTTGATTCTCTGGAAAGTTCTTCAAAACCTAGTGGATTTGTGGAGGAATTCCTGTGTGAGTTGAAAGGATGGAGTTAAGTATCTGAAATGGTGTATCCAGCCTTTAGTTGACACTTGAGGCATTAAGTTCTTCTGAGCTTAGGGTCCACATGTAATCTACAAGATCAGTCCTGATTAGGATTGAGGAAAAAGAATCTTAGGGTGTAAAGATATAAGTAGGGCTAGGAAATAGCTCAAGCCTAGCTAAGCTTATATGGCCCAGAATTTGCTTCATAGTACTGTAAATAGGGAAAGAAATGTGTAATAGTTTCACTATGAGCTAGGTGTACTATTCAAATTAACTCAAAAAATTCAAAGAAAGGCCCATGCTCATTGAACCGCAACTCCCAACCCCCTCAGAGGTCCTGTCTGGAGGTACACTTCCCAGCTGCACAGTCTCAGACATATCTGTTCTTCTGTCCCCCGACTACTCTAAAGCTCAATTTTCTCGTGTGGAATCCAAGTGACCTCTTACAGTGTTGTGACTTTTATAGGAGAAAATATAAAAGAACAAACAGAATGGATGGATTCATAACGGATGCCCAGTGGAAGTCACAGCCATCCTCCTCCTTGCTGCTGTGGCTGCATCTATCTTGATAATCTGTCTGCCATGGCTTTTGCGCTGCCGTTCCCTGTCCTCTAAACACTCTCAGCCATTGGTTGTGTCTTGCTTCAAACACAATGTATTTTTATAGAATCAAATATTTTACCTTCTGACTTCTTAATGCTGTGATCCAGCAGACTTAACAGTTCACCAAAGATGACATCTCTTTAGGCCAGCTTCCAGTTCATTTCTCTTTCTGGACAGTTTATGATATGATATGATATGATATGATATGATATGATATGATATGATATGATATGATGTGTTCCTTATAGGCCAGACTTACTGCGGATTGGTCCATTTCTTCGGTTCTAGTCCTATTGGTTTGCTTGTGCCTTTCTCTCCTTACTGACTTGCTTGTTACAGCATGTCTGGAAAGCAATGATCTGTCTCGACACAGTATCATTGTTCTTTTTCTAACAATAGCAAAGATGACTGCTGGCTGAATACCTCTTTAGTGCTGGGCACACAAGTCTACCAGGGTCCTCAGCCTCAAGGGAGAATGTTATTTTCTTCTATGGAGCATCATGGTGTGGCTCATAGACATCAAGTAACATGCACAGGCTCACTTCCGTGGAAAGTGGCAGAACAAAAGTTGAAGCTTCATCGCCAAGCACTGCGCTATAGTGTATAATGTAGGAATGGCTGGCAAACTGTTTAATCTTTTATATCTGTCTGATCTTATACTAGATACTGGCTTAGTCAAGACTCAGAACTTTACTTTAGGAAGCAGCATATTATATATTAAAACAACCGGTTCATTCCATGGTTCACACCTAAGGATCTGCCAGATTATATGCCTTAGCCAAATGGGAATATTTATTTTAACTTGGCTTATCCTCTACCCCCACTGGGATTTACTCAAATGCCAATTAAGTAGGGTCAAGTGCCCCATGTCTCACAGAAGTCAATATCATCTCTGTGTTTCATTCAGAACCCAATATTAAATCGGTGCTAAGATTTTTCTCTTCATACTCAGCCTAGTACTGTACTCTCAGCAGAAGGGCGTCTTTTTGTAATAGAGGCTAATTAGTACAAAGACCCACAACCAGCCAAGGGGCAGAGAGTAAGAGACTATTCAGTGGTCAACTCGATTGAGAGGTCTGTATCATAGCCTTTCCACCCCAAGGCTAAGGCATCACAGCAGGAGGGATGGGAGCAGAAAAATTATAAGAGTCAGAGCTAGTGAATGTCTGTAGTGAAACAGTATTTGCTGGGCACAGCAAGGCTGTTGTACACATGAACTCACAGTGGCTGGGACTGTAGGTGTACGACTCACACAAGAGCAAGCCAGCAAAAATCTCAGTATGGATTGGGGAGAAGTCTCATGAAATTCCCTTCTAGGTGAGATGCTAATGTCAAGTAATGGCTGTCGGAGGAAGGAGACTGTTGTCCATGGATGCAGTCGAGAGGTCACCCATGCTCCAATAGATGCTCCTGCACTCATGCACATACAGGCAGAGCTAAATGGGTCTTAAAAGAACACATGAAGTTTCGAGGGAAACGTGGTGGTGGTGTAGGAGAGGATTTGGAAGGGAAGAAATGGGGAGGGCATTTGATCACAGCATGTTTATATGCATATGTGAAATCCACAAACAATAAAAACGAGTCACATACCATTATCAATATTTATTTGGATCAGTTCATAGATTTATACAAGCAACCTTCTGAGGTAAAATTTATTACCTTTATGCCTTAGAATCTGAAGTTTAAATAAAGAGACTTAGGGAGGTTATGTAAGTTGCCCAAGGTAATGCAAAACCAAAGCATTAAGCCATGTTTTGTTTTTTTCTTTTTGACCGAATTGCACATGCTAGGAAAAAAATCCTACCCCTAAACTACATTATTAGTCTTTGAGCCAAAACAATTGGATCCAAGTGTCTTTTGGACTCAGAGCTTTTGGGCATTCATGGTGTCTCTTGTATCAGTCAGTGAATTTCTATATATAGTATGACTTACGACTAATACATTTTCTGCAGAGTAATTCCAGATTCTGTCTAAACATAGAAAAATTCATGTTGAAAATGAGGTCAAGGCCTTTTTGATAAGTGGGCTACTTTAAAAAATCATACTTAAGTGACTTCCCAAGGATTGGTATGATTGGACGGATCAAAGCACCTCCCCAACTTTATCAGCACCATATGGGTCATCTACATTTTTTTGTACTCTCAAAACGGGTTGGAGAGAGACGTGACACTGGATTCTGTTTCTGTGTGCTTTGCCTCCAAACACTGCCCCCCACCTCTCTCTCTGTGTATGGTGTGTATGTGTATGCACACGTTTATATGTGTGTACATAGGTGTGTGCAGGTATGCATGCACATGTGTGTGTGTGTGTGTGTGTGTGTGTGTGTGTGTGTGTGCATATGAAGTACAGAGGTCTAAGCTGGTTATCTCCCTAACCGCTCTTGAATAAGCTAGGAAATAGCAATGGAAGTAGGGTCCCCGGCTGAACCAGAGCTCACTGACTTAGTTAAGCGGGTCAGCCAGGGAGGTCTAGGGATCTGTTCTTGCTTCCTCAGCCCTGGGATTACAGATGTGGGCTTCCAGACCAGCTTTTGAATGGGTACTGGGGAGTCCAAATTCAGGTGCTCTTGGCTGTGTAGCAAGGCTCTAAACAGAACCCTCTCCCCAGTCCCTTCCTATAAGCTGCGGAGGCCTATTTACTTTGGCACTGATTATAACATGAGCAGTTGGTAGCCCAGGGAGAAAAGATGTTTCAATACCAATGCTGATTTTCTTTAGTTTTAGATAAGTACAGACATCTGCTATCTTTTCTTGGTAACACTGGCAAGCATGGGATGCACTAGTAAGAAACACGCCGGTCATTACGAAGCCTGGCTGGTTAAGTTGATGTGCTAAAGGAAATCACATTCTTTTTCATATGATGAATCATGCAGGTGAAACTGAGTGGCGCCATCTGGGCCAACAGCTATAGCAATCGTACTTAATCTCCATCAGTGACAGATGGCTAAGATAACGCTGACCCAGATGACGGCTCAGGCTGCACTGCCTCGGAATTCTGGTTTGAGGCAACAGACATGCAGATACGACGATGGCTTTTCCAAACGTAACAGGGTAAGACTATCATCACTTTAATAATCCTCAATAAACAGTTGCTTGCTAACCTTCAGGAGAACACAGCTTCTACCAGTGTTTAAAATATTTGGGCTATCCTATATTCAGGCAGAAGGACGTCTATCAGTAAGAGTTGGGTGCCTGACTTGTCTCAAGCATATACAAGTGAGAGTAAGGGAAACTTACCCAACTGGGAAAAGGCAGTCTTAATGTAAAGGTGTGTCTCTCCAGTCCAGCCCAGCCCTGGCCAGGGAGGTCCTTGTTCTTCGGGTGTGCCTGTTTATCCCTACCACACCTACTCCTGTTCTGGCTCCACACCAAAGAACACAAGTACTCCCCTTTTCTTTAGATGTCTGGGTGTTTTGGGATTGCTGGCAGCCCCTCACCTCCTTCCCTTCCCCTGTGTGTCCAGATAGGTGCACAGTCTCTTGTTTATTCAATTCCTGGCACATAGTAGGTGCTTAATGCCTACTTGTTTTTTTTTTTTCTTTTCTGGATTTGAATTTGACTTTTCTTTTTATCTGTGTGTCTTAGCTCCACTCTTTTAATTCATAACCTACATATTTTTGTCCTTCAGAAGTGTCTGTACAAAAACCCAACAAGCAGAACCATCTAGTGGAGAGAGCCTAGATCTTGGGGTCAGAAAGGCCTGAAGTCAAATTGCCACTTGACCACTAGCTGCCATTATAAACTCTAGTAAGTTACTCTTTGGACTTTGATTCATGCACATGTACCTTGTTATTAAAAATGTTTAAGTTGCTGTACTAAATAATAGGGTTCATTATGATACCTTTACACATGCAGACCATTGTGCTTTGATTACATTTTACATCTTTAAAATCGGTATTAAAGCGTCCTTATTAAAACATTGTTGCTAGGACGGAGAAAAAAATCAGGACACAGAGGATGTTACTGTGTTAGCTGCCTAATCACTGTTGGACGGTCACTCCTGTCACTCCACATTTCAGAACAGATCCTTCCTAACCATTTCTTTAATCGTATTCATTGTGGAATGGAGCATACGGTACCAAATTTAGCCTTTGAAAACATTTAAAACACAGATATGTGGGGTGGGGGGCATCAGGTAGATTCGTATAGCCCATTTCAAGTATGGCTTTTTTTTTTTTTTTTTTTTTTTTGGAACTGAATTTACCCATCAAATCCAGATTGAGCATGCACAAGTCCTACACTCCAGGTAAGATACAGTTCTCCATGTGTCTCTTTTGCAAGTTATACAAAGATGCATACTAAATTTTATGTTGTTTCTTAACTTCTCGTATAGTGGCTACTCTGAGACTTTTAAAAAAGAGCAGATGCTTAAAATGATGGCAACAGCCCGTTCCCTTCTCCTCTATTGTGTCTGTTTGGTCCACAAGATCTGAAAGTTTAAAATGCAGAACAACCACCAGTCAGTGTTTGTAAACCCTGAGCCCACTCGTTACTTCTTTTGAAATTTTACCCTATCTGGATGCTTTAAAAAGAAAACCTGTAAGTTAAAATACTGTCCTCTGTGTGCATGTTCTCCATATAGTTTCAGTATTCTACTGTTGGCCATGACAGACTAATACTTACCTCCTATGTCAAGTCTCAGCATCTCGGAGCAGCCTGGAATTGTCCAGACTCTCTGCTAGTCTGAACAGATAGCAACAATGTGCGGTGCCCACTCCGTAGCCAGTTCCTTCACATCCTTTGCCAAGTGATAACTCTTCAGTTACCAAGCCCTGTGGTCTTCATTAGTCCTTTCTAACCCCAAGTAAATCAGGATGTCACTAAGGCAATTTTGGCTATACTTTCCTTTTCTGGGGGGTAGGCAATCAACACTTGATTTAGTAGGAATGTGGAATGCAGCCTTGCTTAAGAAACGGGAGGGAAAAAATATGGGAAACTTTGGGTTAGTTTCTCTTGGTCTTGGAACAAAGCAAAACAGAATGATTCATAATTTCTTGAATCTGGTCAGTTTTGGTCGTCATTGCGTTAGAAACGATGTCATGGAAGATATCATAAGACCCTGTAGGGACAAACCTGACGGACCTGCTGACAGGGTATGGTATGTATGGCAAAAGAGAGGGTAAGAACCTAGGCCCTTTGTTAAGGTCACTGACCTGCTGCCCCAACAGCTAGGGCCACGGAGATGGTTCTTACTGTCTGAACTGTTCTTAGCTGCTTTCTGTTATGAGCATCTGAAAGCACACCGACCAATTAACATCAAGAACAGCTTGTACTGTTTATGCTTTCCTGGTCCTTTCTCTTCAGAGATGCTGCATAGAGATTCCTGCTGCTAGCTATAAATATTTGTCCTCAATAAATTGAATTTTCTCCCAAACATCAACTCATGAGCAAATTGTCCTTGCTTTCACCAAGTTTCTTTAATTTACTAACTACTTTGTGATTTTTATCCTGCCCTTGTATCATCTGTACTAAAAGTATTATCCTTCTTTTTTTATTTTACTAATATTAATGTTATCAAAATTTTGAAATGAATACTATCCCATAATAACAAAGAAGAAAAATGAACAAATCTCACAAACAAATTTACATTTTTATTTGATAGTTACATATCTTGATACTTAATAAGAGTAAAAAAAATCACTTATATTTGCACCAGATTTTAGCAATGTAATTGTAGTTTTGAAAATTTAGTTGTGTGTTTCTACGTGTGAATTTTAGCTCATACATAAAGTTTCAAATTTAAGATATGAAAATGTGATGAAACATTTAGTATTTTTTCTTTTTGAATCTATTTCAGTTAACATAATAACTTCTAGGTTCATCTATTGTCCTGCAAACGTCACTTTATTTTTATAAATTAAAAAGAGTTTACTGTCTTTGAGAACTGCAGACATTGTATTTTGATCATATTTACCCCCTTCACCTCCCAGATCTACTCCCCCACTCCAATACCTACCCAACTTCATAACCTCATTTTTAAAGAAACTCACGCAGTCCCAGTAGCGCTATCCATTTACTGTTAGGTGTGTGAGCATCCTCTGCAGCGTGCTAGACTTCCCAGGGCCACAGGCTTAAAGAAAGCTAACTCTGCCTCTCTTGGCAGCTGTTAGCTCCTATGCATTCAGTATCATTTCTATAGTTTGTTATCCCCTTTCATTTGTAAATTAGATACACTTATTTAAATAGGAACTTTCTGTTTTACTATAGATGGAAAGCCAGTATCATTTGTCTTTCAAGGAAGATTATCATCCAAAGAAATTACATGGACAAATTATTCCTCTCTTGTCAGAGAAAATTATCTGTGAAGACTGAGGCTGTTCTTACTATCGAAAAGAGTGTGACAGATGTGGTAAAATTATTTCACTACCAATTAGGCCTATTTGTTTTCCATAATCAGAAGAACTAAAAGAAACTGTCCAAGTGGAGTCCCTTACTGTTTAAATGTGTCTAACGTCATGTCAAAGTCATCTAAGGCCACCCGGTAGCCCACCAGTGAGCCTCTGCTGGGGCACTAACTGCCTTCCTGCAGACTCCTCTGCAGAGCCCCTTGTCCCAAGCCGTACCTGCTAGAGTGAAGTTCAAAGGGACCCCCCACCCCAGGAGAAGAGACAGCTAGCAAGCAACCCTTCATTGCTCAGATTATGGAAGGTCATGGAAGCAGTTTATACATATATGTACTTTACACATAGCCATATTATACATATACACCATGTATGCAAGGGAAAAAACAGCCATTTCTGATTCTCTGCATTTCAGTAGTGATGAAGTCTGTGGACTCATATGACCCAGTGAGAATTTCTGATAAACTATAGCTTTTTTTGCTCAGGCAAAAAAAAAAAAAAAAAAGCATGACTGCATTCACATACCTATGATCACACATACACCGCTATAGAGATATGATCATACATGTGCACACACGGAGCTTTCACAGCTCAGAAGTTTAGAGCTCTAGATAGCAGTCTGTAAATTTTACATGTACAGTTTGATTCAGTTCACCGAAAACTGTGGTTGGATGTAAAACATGGGTTTTGAGCGCATCTGCCAATGACTAAGAGTGGTGTGTTAATTTAAATGTGCTAAATTGGAGCACCCCTTTCCCCTCCACGGCTGCTTTGAATCGATGTAAGTTTCCCTGGTACTGCCTTCCGAGAGGCTCCAAGAATGAGGTCAAACTCTATAAAAGGAAAATCGACCAACCCTTAAAGCCATCCTGGTGAACTTTAAACACCACTGCATGTACCTAGTAAAATTGTCTCCGGGCACGCCGACTCCCAGGCTTGGGTGGAGTTCACATGGGTTGTTTTGCTAAAACAAACAAAAATGACTGCGAACATTGGATTGCTTTTGTCTGAACTCGAGCGTCTGGATGGATCAGCACAGTAGTGTGCCACATACCTGTTTGTCAAACCACAGAGAAACCCAAATAGACACTTACTCCGTACAGGTGAACGCATAAATTCCACATGGTTGTAATTTGTGGTGGTCCATTTGCTCTTCAAAACCACCCCACACATTTTCTAGTCCAACAATTCTTCCTTTCAAAGGCATGGGATGAACAACAATGTTAACTAGACCATTTTAATCTCTAATTTAAAAAGATATCTTAAAATTCAACTGTAGATTTAATAAGACACACTCTCATTTCCAGAACAAATTTCATTTAGTGTATGAAACTAAAAATCATAAACTGAATATATTTCTCAAGTTTTTAATTTAAATTTTCATTATATCGAGATAGTAGTTAATTTCAAGCAATTATAGATGGCTAACTCAAATTTGAAAAAAAATTGAGTTAAAAGTAGTGAAACATACTACTTTTATATGCATGTATGAAATTCTCAAACAAGAAAAACGTAGTTGAAAAATATCAAAAACTGATCATTTTAACAGGACATAATTTTTTTGTACAGCAGATTTTAGAAAAATAGCATAAAAACTGTACAGCAGGTCACAGGCTCATTACTTCAGTGAAACCCCTTGTTTTACATGAAGATCCACCCAACAGTTTTCTTCAGTTTCATGTTTGCTCATTCATGACTTGGCCATAGACATATCAAAATTACCACATGTCTCAAAATGTTTTCTAGTCAGGCAGTGATAGCATACGCCTTGAATCCCAGCCCTCAGGAGGCAGAGACAGGTGGATCTCTGTGAGTTTGAGGCCAGCCTGGTCTACAAGAGCTAGTTCCAGGACAGTCTCCAAAGCTAAAGAGAAACCGTCTCAAAAAACAAAAACAAACAAAAGAAAACTCCAAATCACTGAAGTCATTATTCTTAAGAGTATATAATATATACATGTCTATGTATATGTGTACATGCATAATTATAAACAATATCTTTTAGTACTGATTGTATTCTCAGTGATTAAGCTGTGTACCATTTACACGAGTGCTTCAAATTGGTGATCAACGGCAAATGTTCCCTCACAAATAATCTCCTTAAAGCAAGAGTCAACTTTAGATTTCACTAATGAGTCCATCTAGATTTTTCAGGAATCATTTTGGTTCAGTTCAGTAATCATAAAGTGAGTGTCTTAGTGTGTGGTCCTGGGCTACTAACTTAAACTTACCTGAGAGCCAGTTTAAGGTCTAGACTTCCGAGCCTCTGAGCTACATCCCTTTCCCTGTTAGCTGAAATTTCAGTAGGTCCCAGCGTGGCTCACTCATTAGAAGACCACCGGAACCATCGCCCTAGAGTCTGGAGACTTCATTTCTCTCACTCGAGGGAGTAGTGAATAGCTTTCCCGTCTCCATGGTCCTGGAAAACTGCTGTTTCCCTTTTCTTTTTGTGTTTTAATGGGCAAGGGAGAATTGAGCTGAAACGTTGTAATTCCTCCCGGACTCCATCATCTTCCTGTTCATCAACATTGTCGTAGCTGCTGTCTCTTACTGAGCATTTACCGTATGTCAGGCTCCGCCTTGCAAAGCGCCTTGCAAATGTGATCTCATTTAATCCCAACAGTGGGTTTTATGACTGATAGAAAACAGGAGCTCCAGTTCATACAGCTCCCTCAGGACCCAGCGGGACGCCAACTTTATGACTCTCAGGGATGGCTCTTCTGTGGCTGTGATCACCTGAACATAGAGGACTAGTGGGGTAGAGAGAAAACATTGGTTGTGTGCTCTCAGCCAGCCAAGTACTTCACATTCATGGCTGTTATTTATTTCATGCAAGAAGCCATGTTTCTGCCTTCCTATTACAGTGCTTAAAGCTGGGCTTCAGGAGCTTGAACATTCACCCAGAGTCACGTCGCTGCTGATGGAAAAAGCTCTTATTAGGGTAGGGACCTAGCTCTCGCTAGCGTCAATTCGAGGGATATTGCTTTTCTCCCTTCTCCATTAAACCCAAGTTTTCGGCTATAGTTTCAGTCATAAAACTATATGATTTATGGCAAATTAGTAAACTGCGCTGTGGCTTTGCCGATTAATTTGTAAGATAAGAACAATGTAGTGGGGATGTCAAAGGGACTTTTTTTTGAGAATTATACGATTATGAATAGTAAAATTCACTTAAAAAGTGCTCTGCTAAGCCCTGATTGCTCTTTGGGCTGACAAGAGAGGGGGACTTGATTGGGGGAGGGGGAGGGAAAGGGGAGGCTGAGGTAGGGAAGTGACAGAAATATTTAATTAATAAATAAATAAATAAAAAGTGCTCTGCTAATATCATTAAATCCTGAGGGCAGAAATTAGGTGCAAAACATTCGAGTGTGAATTTTAGGGAGGACTGAGAGATGAGCTTCTTAGCGAAAGCAGTGAGCTGTGCCCTGTCTTATAAGATGGGAGGCTGTATCCAGGGTTGGAGGAAACACTTGTAGATAAGGGGGAGTGCTCAAAATCACACCAGAGATGGGGGGAAAGGAAAATCCTGGAGAAGAAGAGGTAATTGCACTGCCATTGAGCTCTTGTTTGCCAAAGGATGAAGGCCAAGACGCCACGGCAGAGATCTGACTTAAAACAATTACTTTTAATTAAAATAAATCATGATCATCACTAGAAGATATAGGTTAGCTTTTATTTGCATAATAATAGGAAGTGTATGTGTGTGGTTTTGACCTGTGCAAGATTCCTACAAGACAGTTTGAATAAAGATATGAGGGCAATTGAAGAGAAAGACTTAGAAGGCACATTTTAAGACTCAGGACTGTTCAGCGATGTACAGGAAAGCTAAAGGGACAGAAGAGAAACCACAGAGGCAATTGGTTCTATAAACACAGAATCACCCACCAGCTTTTGGGGTGTATGAAATGACTTGAAATGACTAAAAAACAGAAGAAAAATGGGTTACAGGAAATCACAGAATGAATTAACCCCAGAGGTGATAAAGTGTAAGCACTTTCAAGAAATAGACTTCACAAGAATATTTGAGTGCCCCTTTTTATTTAGGCCTGAGCTGGATGTTGAAGGAAGCAAAATGGGATGGTCTCTACTCTTAAACTCAAAGTCCAGAATGGCACCCTGGTCCTCCTCCTGACATGTGTGCGTGGCAAACTGAGTTGGGGGTGACGGTACTTTTCTGGGTATGAGACTGTGTATCTGGGACCTCTGCTTGGCCAGCCCATTGGATTGTCCTCAGACTCTGGTTCCTGGCTCATGAGGAGATCTTTAATAAAAGCGATGACAGAGGTCTGTGAGTGGAGTGTGGTGATTACCTAAGTGATACGCACAGACACAATGGCTTAGGGTAACTGACTCGGGACCATCTGAGGAAAAACAGTCAAAGCCAAGGAGAGAGGATAAAAGCAATATGGGCCACAGTCATGCTTGCTCACAAAATACAGGTCTGTTATTCCAGTATCCACATATTGCCAAACTTTCAATAACTTGGCGCTTGTAACTTTATCATAAAACAAACTAAAAGAAAAATAACTATTTACTAGGCCCCAAATGACCTCATTATAACGCCGATTCTAGATTTCTATGTAGACATCGACCACAAGTGAAGGACTGAGTGCATTAATGAAATGCCGCCCTCAAATGGAACTTGATTACAAGGCTAAGCGTGGTTCTTTTATAGCTGAGAGCCCCCCGAGAGCATGCTCCTCCTAAGATGAAAACCAGCTAGGAAGCAATGTTGCTTAGGTCTCCCTGTTCATGCCTTGATGCTCTGTGTAGCATTCTGACCTCAGGCAAGGCAACGGACCTTTTCCTATGCTTGCTGGTTGTTTGACTGTGACTTGTTAGTAACATTAAG
Organism: Alexandromys fortis; assembly: GCF_014885135.2. Taxonomy (NCBI): domain Eukaryota; kingdom Metazoa; phylum Chordata; class Mammalia; order Rodentia; family Cricetidae; genus Alexandromys; species Alexandromys fortis. The sequence continues at coordinate 744,393 of NW_026067976.1, read as the reverse complement.
ACTGTCTTTCACCATTTTAGTCACGTTGTGGGTCCCCTTAGAAAGAGCTGAAGCTGTGAGTCAAGCAGTCACCTCTCACTTACAGTTCAAAGCTGAGATGTGAAACAGAGACTAAAATCCCCTTTCCCACGGACTTGTGTCCTGATTACGATCCTGGAGAGACTTAGAAGGCTCCAGTCCATTTAAATATTATGATGAAACAATAACAAAAACATTCCCTACCATACAGACATGTCAGTGTGCACTTTATGTTAAACAAGGGTACAAGATAAAGTCTTTATGACACTTAGTATTTAAAACTGAACCGTCGAAAGGAGGGGAAGAATTTTATTGAATGTGGTTTCCCACAGAAGTTGGGGGAGGGCTAAGGGTGTGAGTAAGAATTAGGTGTATAGATCTTTTGTTACCTGATTTTTGAAGCAAAGTGTATCCTATGTTTTCAAAAATAAGGCAAAAAATGGAAGAACAAATTCCACTTGATATTGCAATATGGTCAGTAGTGTGTTTGCTTTTGGGACCATTCAATCCCTTCTTCAGCAGAGGTTCCAGATGCTGACAAAGCTGCCATTATAGTGCCAACCCTGCCAATTACTGAAGATGCTCTCTCCACTTCAGTCCCCTCAGCAGCCCTTCCGTATGGGCAACAATGATCATGTTCTCACAAGGGAAAACCAAGCACTGGGAACTGATCTAGGAGATCAGAGTGGCAGTCGTTTCAGAGCCCATGACTGGCATCTTTCTCCCTTCTGAGCCAGTGCCCTTTCTCCTATACTGAGCCGACCACACCTTTCATACCAGGATGTGCTGACCACACCCAGAGACCAAAGGACACATTGGTTTGATTCACAGAGTTGAACGCTTACCGTGTTCTAGGCCCTGTGACAATGCTTTCTCATCTGAGAAAGACAGCAGCGGTGGAGACAGGCGAGAAGGCAAAGAGGCCAACTACCAGCAAGAATTTCCACGTTGGATAGAGTTAAACACAGGCAGCCCTGGCATTCAGAAAGGGCATGTCTTCAAACGGCGGAAGTCTGTGGCAGCTTTCCCAGCGATGGGCCTTGCTATTTAGCCAGCAGAGAGGGGGCTTAAGTGCATTCCTAGCAGCGGGAACAGCCTGTCCGAAAGCACAAAGTTCTAGGAGAACCCTCCATTTCTGAGGACTAGCCAGTAGTTTGGCATGCTGAGAATACAGAGTAGTGGAGAGGAATGAGGCAAGAAACGGGAAAGGGGCTCGTGAAATTCAAAGTTAGACTTTACCCCGAAGCAATGGAAGACTGGGAAGGAGTTTAAGTAGTTGAGTAAAAGGGAATGAAAATCTAGAACTCTGGGAAATTGGCAGGATAGATGGCTATGGATAAAAGGATCCGTGTTTGATGATGAAAGAGTGTTTGGAAGAGCGTTGCATCACACTTTTTATTTGTTTTGTTTTTGGTTTTTTGAGACACGGGCTCTATGACATAGTGCTAGGTATCCCGGAACTTGCTATGTAGACCAGCCTGGCCTCGAACTCACATTACAATTCATAACAGTAGCGAAATTACAGTTATGAAGTAGCAGCGAAAATATTTTTATGGTTGGGAGTTACCACAACATTAGGAACTGTACTAGCGAGTCGCAGCATTAGGAAGGTTGAGAACCCCTCTGCTCTAAGGGCACAGTGCAGGGAGTTTTAGTACATGTGCTGAGTAGGGTAACCAGCCTCACAGTCATTTGGGAACATTCCATCCCCCTAATGCGCCTCACGCCTGTTTCCACCCCCAGCCCCAGCGAAGCACTAACGTGTGTTTTGTAAATGGCTTTATAGTTTGTGTTTTATGTAGAAGGAATTTTATATAAAATCATTCCTTTAATATGTTTTGAGCTCATTCCTTTAGGATGTTTTCAGGCCTATAAATGGTATCAGCTTCAGCCTCTCTGCAGATAATAAGTAGTGTGTGGGAAAGCCATACGCCATATTTTGTTTTTCCATTAAGTGGCTGAAGGACATTTTAGCTTTCCCTACCACTCGCCTGTGAGTAAGTCTGCCAAGCATTCCTGCTTATGTCTTTGTGTGAATATTCTTTCCCTCTTACGTGGACCTCAGAGAGTAGGCTGTTACATGGGTGACCACTATTTGACTATTTATGGAATTGTCAAACTGATTTTCTGAGTGCCCATGTCATTTTATACTCAAACAATATACTAAATAATGTGTGAGGGTCCCCACTTCTCATTCTTGCCAACAAGTGTCTGTCCTTTTCTTTTGGCAGACTTAAGTTTACGGTTTCATTAGCATTTTCTTGATGAATATTGATGCCTGGCAATGTTTTGTTAGACATTCATCATCCGGTGAAACATCTTTTGCACATTTAAAAAAATTGGGCTATCTGTCATTTTGCTATTGAATTAGAGTTTTGGGTAGTCTAAATTCTCATTTGAGAATAATACTACATTATTTAAAAAAATTATCTCTATATTCCTAAAATTATCTTAAATTCCTCTAACTTTTAGAGGGAGCCTTCAAGGGAATCTCTTTTTACATAATAGTCCATGACAAAAAAGCTATTATGAAAATTGGTGTGTTCCTTCGTCATTGTGGTCTTCCCTGACAGCTGCTATATGAATCTTGGCTTTGTGGACTTTTCGTCATCCTGTGTCTTCTTCTTAGCAGCCCTTCATAAACAGACAGAAAATGTCCACCTAACTGAGCTACATGCTGCTTTGAATTCACCACGAGAATCTCAAACTGAAATTGGGAGTTGGAGGAGGCAGTGCCAGTTTTAAAGTTTGTTTTTTTTTTTCTCAGTTTGTAGCTTATATATTTATATTCAATCTGAAATAACTGTCCTTTCCAGCAAATATGTGTCAATGCTTATGATGAAAGGTCACCCTCGTGGAAAATTGTTCTGTTTTTAAATATGAATATATATGTATATTTATATATATTGAATGTATACTTTTTCTTTATTATTTTTGTTATGAATTTTTTAGTCCTTTTTTTCTCATTTTACATATATTCACATTCCCACTCCCTCCCCTCCTCCCGCTCCACCCCCCACATTCACTCCTCAGAAAGGATAATGCTTTCCTTGGGGAGTTGACAAAATCTGACACTTCACTTTGAGGCAAGACCAAGGCCTTCCTCTGTAAATCTAGCCTGAGCAAGCTATCCCTCCAGAGAGAATGAGTTCCAAGATGCCAGTTCAAGTCCTAGGGATAAATCCTGGTCCCACTGTCAGTGGCCCCACAGACTGTCCAAGCCTCACAACTGTCCCCCACATTCAATGGTCCTAGTTTGGTCCTATGCAGGTTTCCCCATTATCAGCCCAGAGTCAGTGAGTTCTCACTAGCTCAGGTCAGCTGTTTCTGTGGGTGTCACCATCATGGTCTTGACCCTTTTGCTCATATTATTGCTCCTCCCTCTCTTGGACTGGTCTCTGGAAGTTTGTCCCAGTGCTTTGCTGTGGATCTCTGTATCTGCTTTTATCAGTTGCTGGATGAAGGTTCTATAATGACAATTGAGGCAGTCATCATTCTGATTACAGGGAAAGGCCAGTTTAGGTACCCTTCGCTATTGCTTAGAGTCTTATCTGGGGTCATCCCTGTGGAATCATGGGAATTTCCCTAGTGCCGTGTTTCTCACTAGCCCTTTGATGGCTCCCTCAATCAAGGTATCTCTTTCCTTGTTCTCCCTCTCTGTCCTTCCCCCTTCTTGAGCATCCTATTCCCGCATGTTCTCTTCCTCGCTTCCCTTCTCCACTTCCCTTTCCCACACTCCCAATCTTTTCAGGAGATCTTGTTTGTTTCCCCTTCCCAGGGGGATCCATGTATGTTTATGTTTCTCTTAGGGTTCTCCTTGTTACCTAGTTTCTCTAGGATCACGGCTGGTTATTCTTTGCTTTACATCTAATATCCACGTATGAGTGAGTACATACCATATTGGTCTATCTGAGTCTGGGTTACCTCACTCAGGAGGGTTTTTTCTAGTTCCATTCATTTGCATGACAATTTCAAGATGTAATTTTTTTTAATACCACTGAGTAGTACTCCACTGTGTAAATGTACCACATTTTCTTTATCCATTCCTTGGTTGAGGGGCACCTATGTTTCCAGGTTCTGGCTATTATGAATAAATGCTGCTATGAACACAGTTGAGCAAATGTACTTGTGGTATGGGTGTGCATCATTTGGGTATATGCCCAAGAGTGGTATTGCTGGGTCTTGAGGTAGATTGATTTCCAATTTTCTGAGAAAACACTACACTGATTTCCAAAGTGGCTGTACAAGTTTGCACTCCTACCAGCAATGCAGGAGTGTTCCCCTTACCCCGTATCCTCTCCAGCGTAAGCTATCTTTGATGTTTTTGATCTTAGTCGTTCTGACTGGTGTAAGATGGAATCTCAGAGTTGTTTTGATTTGCATTTCCCTGATGGCTAAGGATGTTGAGCATTTCCTTAAGTGTTGTTCAGCCATTTGAGATTCTTCTGTTGAGAATTCTCTGTTTAGACCTGTATCCCATTTTTGATTGGATTATTTGGTAATTTGATGTCTAGTTTCTTGAGTTCTTTATATATTTTAGAGATCAGTCTTCTGTCTGATGTTAGTGAATATCTTTTCCCATTCTGTAGGCTGCTGTTTTGTCTTAGTCACTATTTTCTTTGCCTTACAAAAGCTTCTCAGTTTCCGGAGGTCCCATTTATTAATTGTTGCCCTCAGTGTCCATGCTACTGGTGTTATATTTAGGAAGTAGTCTCCTGTGCCCATGAATTCAAGTTACTTCCTACTTTCTCTTCAGTGAGGTTCAGTGTGGCTGGATTTATGTTGAGGTCTTTGATCCATTTGGACTTAAGTTTTATGCTTGGGAATAGATATGGACCTATTTTCATTTTTCTACAGGTTGACTTCCTGTAGTTATACTAGCACCATTTGTTGAAGTTGCTTTCTTTTTTCCATTGTATAATTTTTGCTTCTTTGTCAAAAATCAGGTGTTCATAGGTGTGTGGATGAATATCCAGGTCTTTGATTCAATTCCATTGGTCTACCGGTCTGTTTTTATGCCAATGCCAAGCAGCTTTCATTACTGTAGCTCTGTAATAGAGCTTGATGTCAGGGATGGTGATGCCTCCGGAAATTCCTTTATTGTAGAGGATTGTTTTGGCACTTCTGGCTTTTTTGTTTTTCCATATGAAGTTGGGTATTGTTCTTTCAAGGTCTGTGAAGGATTGGGCTGGGATTTTGTTTTTTCTAATGCAGAGAGACAGTCTCTTTCTGTCTCTGTCTCCTTCTGTCTCCCTCTCCCCTCTCACAGACACCCCACCTGTGTATTTTTAAATGGACAGAGTGCAAATCACACTATCACAGAAAAAGAAAGAGGAGCTACCAAGAAAGATGGAGCAGATCACTGTGTCAGGCATCAACAGAGCCTTCTCTCTGCACACAGGGTAAGTCATGGCGAGTGTAAGGAACCGGGGAGGGTGGAAGAGAAAGCAGGCCTTCATTCTCGGCTGTCATGCACATCTTCAGTAGTTTTTAAAGGGTCAGTTGGTTCACGAACCACAGCTGGCCACTGTGGTTACATCTCAGAACTTAGCAATGTTTGGTCATGCCCACAAAGTGCCCTTTGCCTGTTTGGATTTTGAACCAACACTTAAAATGCAGGAAATTTAAAGTAACAGTTCAGTAAAACAGGCGAGATTTGTCCAGACCGAGCCGTGTCGTCAACTGTATCAGCGAGATGAACAGAAATGATGGGTACTGCCTTCTGGTAGGGCGTCGCGTTTCTCTTCTGCTGAAGTGCTACTGTTTGCTGCTATGTGCTTGCCTTTCAAGCTGCCAGTTGTCACACTGAATACTAATTATTTAATTAGTTTCTTTTTGATAGAGATAAGTGTTAGGTATATTTCTTGGCATGAGCCTCTTTGCTGATGCAAATAATTCCAATTAGAGCAAATTAGACCAAATAAAAGATGCCCATGTTTAATTAATGTAATGCTCCCCGGTGGACCCGGAAAGCATGGTGAGGGGAAGAGAGAGAAGGGAAGACCACACAAAACCTACATGTTCCTTTTCTGGGGGACAGCCTAAGTAGCCCGTGGGAGTGGTCCTGACCCTCCCTGGGGAGGGGTCACTGCTTGGCAGGCTTTCCTGGAGGTGGAGTCGAGACTAAGGCAACTCCCAGGGGAGGGAGGCTTCCAAAGACGGATGCTGGGGGCTAGCATGATGCTTACAATCAAACAATAAGGACTTGCTTTATAGCTCAGGATAGCAGGACTTGCTAGTTAATTCAGACTGGCTTTGTAATTAATGGCTATCGTGCCTGAGTCTCCTGAATGTTGGAATTGGAGGCATGAAGAACCATGCCTAGCTGACTCATGAACCTTAAATAAAGGACATTAACACTAGAATTTCCCCACCCACCTGCATTGTCTGCATTATTCCTCACATGACATGTTTGTAACTGATTACTTCTCTATCTGTCTGTCATCCAGTGACTACAAGCTCCGTGGCTTGCAGGCAACAGAAATCAATATACAGTTCTATGGGTGGGAAATTCGGTCAGGACATCAGCCGGACCATGCCCCTCCCAGAGGCTATGTGGGAGAATTTGCAAACCCCTAGGTCTTCAGAGAGGGTTTTTCCTGGCAGTTACTTCTACAACATCAGCCATCTCCTCGTCCCATAGCCTCTCCTCTGTGTGTTTCTGCACGGACACGTATTCCTGGATTTCTTGCCTTCCTGGACCACTGAATGAAGTTAATTCATATCGAGCTAATCCTTAAGGTTCTTTTTTTTCCCATAAAAATCACATTATCAAGCTTAGAGAGTTAGAAGGAATATTTTGGGTGTGTGTGTGGGGGGGGAATTTACCCACTGCATTAGTCAAACTGTATAATCTTGAAGGGCACGGAGACAGAATGAGGAGTTGAAGTTGTAGCCTTTCATTCAGGGTAAAGAAATAAAGACAAGATTGGTGAGGGCAAGTTTATCTTCATCCTGGTTTGCGAAGTCAATCAAACAACCTTAGCCTTTGGACCTTCGCACATTTTAGAGAGTGCTCAGTTCCTCCAAATCACCGGTTTACCTTGGCTTACTGTACTGTATGATTGATTGCTCGACCTTAGCCATGGATCTACCTGGGTCTGTGATCTCTTAATAGGTTTACTGCTTTCAATAGCCTAAAACCACAAAAACCGTCAAAAAGACTCTGTGAACATGGCGCTTGAATGAACGCAGACACATGACTCTTTGCTGTTAAATGAAGGATGATGCTGAAGTCAGAGGCTAGGAAACTAGGCAGGGATCAAAAGCATACACTCAGCGAGCCAGGTTGCAAGCTGTCTGGTAGCTCTGTCATGCCACGGGAGCACCAGGAAACCACTGCCCCTAAAAATATCTCCTAGTTATTCCAGATCATGGGATTGTAAAACACCTCTGAGACAGTCCTAAGTTCAATTGAAGGCTTCAGTTGGAATAGTCAGAGCTCTGGGGAATTTGAAGCAAGTCAACTAAGCAGGAGTATAATAGCCTATAATGCCTCCATAACATAGAACTTCTGCTCATGCCTGCTGACAGATTACATCCTGCATTCTAGTGTTTCCTATTGGAAAAAAGAGAGTGTGTGTGTATGTGTGTGTGTGGCAGAGGGCTACACAGACAGCCATACCTAGTCTCACATATATCCCCATCACAACCAGGGCTTAGGGTTGTCAACGCAGATCTGGATTTTTTTGTTTGTCCTTTTGCTTTTGTTTCTGTTTGCTGGAGCATGATAATCAGGCAGTGAAAAGCCCAGGCCAGAGGTTGGCCAGAGTGTAAACCTAGGCTGCCTTGCTGAGCTTTGGGTTGAGCGAGGAGTTGAGGGGGGCAGGAGGGTGGTTGCCAGAGAGAGCAGCCTGACATTCTTGCATGCTGACATCAAGCTCCCAAGTTGTTGCCCTCTGGTGAGTCAACAGCAAAAGGCCTACATGGCCTGAGAGTAGCTGCCCAATCAGAAGCTGTGGTGGCATACCTCAGAAATGATTCCAAACCTCAGCCTTCTGCACAGGCATCAAACGGCTCCTTCTGAGAAAGAATGTAGACATGATTAAAGCTATAATAAACACAACCTGTAATCACAGCAACAATGAGATAAATTCCACATTTCCCCCTAATGCCAACATGCTGTATTTTCATCAGCCGAAGCAAGAGAGCGCATTGATTAGCGCACTGGGGTTTTCTGCTTATTGAGCTGAAGATATCGTCAAGCGGCACTGCAGTCCTGCAAAAGTGGGTTCCGCTCATGGTTATCGCGACTCATCAGGCATACCCCGAGATTGCCAGCTACGATCGTGAGAATCCATGCACAAATATGCACACAATACATTCTACACTGAAGTCAAAATCAACTGTAGACCTTGTTTTCTCATCTCATGAGTAGAGGTGGCATTTCTGTTCAGCAGTTTCTTTGGCTGTGTTGTCCACGGAGCAGAAATCGCTGGGGAAATACAATGGATGATGCAATGCAAGAGGTGAATTATTTCCTTAGTGCAACACAAACCTGCTCATCAGGTAGAGCGGAGCCCTTCCGATAGTACTTTCACCATATGGCGCTGCCATATCACACAGCCCATAAAGGGGAATGGCACTGTAAAGATTAACGAGATTTTGCTTGGCAAGGTCAGGCATCTAGATGACATGCTGTAAAAGGGCTAGAAGGAGAAAAGGGATCTATATAAGACGTTTGACAGTGGCTTTCCTGACAGCCCTGCCATCTGGTTTGGACTCTCATTTGCCCAAGTGAAGATGCCCCAAAAAGCTGTGTGGCTCTGAGGATGAACTAGCCTCAAACCTATGCCTATGGTATGGTAGCGTCACTAAGAAAGAGACAGGCATTGGCTAGGATATGGGCAATAGAACACAGTCAGCACTAAACTCCTCATGAGCCTGAGAGCTCTCCATCTGCTGTCTCCTGCAAGTATGAATTGTTTATTCAGCACTCTTTACCTATTTGGTTATTCATTCAAAACGGTATTTCTTCACATTCGAAACACTAGGTGTTGGGGGCATGCGGCTGTTTTTCTTCAGAAAGACTAGTAGTTTACATGAGGAAGCAGAAATATCTGTTAAACAATGTAGCAGTCTTCCACTATATACCGCAACACAGCCAAAACTCCTGTGAAGTACTGTTAGAATTCACATCTGAAATGTGCCCACAGGCTCATGTTTTGAACACTTAGTCTCGGTAGGCTTTGAGAGAGTGCCCCTGGTGGTCTTCTGTTGCCCTCTCCGATGGCTGCGACTTGAGCTGAGTGGCTCTGCCATGCCTCCTTTGTCATGATGGACCGAATTGTCTGAAGCCATGAGCTGAAACAAATCCTTCTTCTTCATGGTACCCCTCTGACTATTTCATCACGTTAATGTGAGAGCAATTACTACAACGCTTAAGAGCTATCATGGGATTTGTATGTAAATTTCTGCATTGTGGTTGAAATGGAAGTTTCACTCTAACTCCTGTTTGGAGGAAACAGAGGTCTAGTCAGACAAACTAGCAGAACTTAGTAGGAAACAAAGAATAAACCTAGACAATTTGACTTCATATCTGATCCCTTTAGTATCCAGTTACAGATTTAAGGGAAGATGATTGACCCTGTGACATCTCCAGTGATTTGGGTCCAGGTCATAGCTCTTTACGTGAAGGTTGTGATGCTGATGTCTTGTATGTAGATAGAGGTGGCCATACGTATGGAGACCATGGCAGATCTGTCATCAGGGGAAATGCAAGTGATTCATTGATATTAGAGGTTTCTACAGTTTTTCTGAATTTCATTATTGAGAAACAAAACAGTCTAACATTTCCTGACTTAAATAACAAGGATCATACGCATACCTCATGGGTTTTGCAGTGTGGGTGGGTTTGGTTGAGATAGCGCCTCTCTGTTCCATGAAGTGCCTCTTGGGTTGCATCAAGGACGTCTGAGCAGCTGGGCCTCTTCATGCCTCCCTATCTTGGAGTGATCTCTTTACTGGTACAGTCCCTCAAGCATGGCACTTTCAGATAGCATTACTTATTATATAGCAATGTAGGCTGCCTAGAGTCAGTTTCAAAAGAGTGAGCCAGACAGAGCTGTATTGCCATTTATAACCTAGATCTGGAAGTTATACAGCCTTGCTTGTGCTAGAATTATTTAGCTGAGGGAGTTGTAAAGTCATTTCAGGAGTGGCATAGACTCTGAATGTAGAGGTTCCAAGGTCCAGGAAAAGTATGTGTAACTAAAAATGCTTTAATGAAAATATTTAGAAAATTGGCTGGCATAAAGGTAACATATTATTGTGAGAGTCGATTTGGAATATTGAGCACTGACTTCAGCTCTGTGCTCTGCCACTTACAAGCTCAGCTCCTTATACCAGGTTGTTTTACTTTTTTGAGGCTCAGTTTTTCTATCTAGAAAATGAGGACATCAGGACTGATATTTTAGAGTTTTTAAGGATTAAGTAAAGTATATGAATCTCTTGGTGTATGGGCCTGGCACAAATCTCAACTCATATGTAAGAACTGAGGTTACTGATGGGCCAGAAACAAGATAAACAGTTGGAGAGGGTGAAGGGTAGATTGTGGAACACTTTTGTAACTAATGACAGTAAGATGGTCAAACAATAATATCCCAAAGTTACTGTGACCTATCTATAGTTCTCAATTATTTAAAGAGTCTGTCACTGAATCTTAACAATAAGCTAATAAAGAATTATTGTTATTTTTTCTGTTAGATGAGGAACTTAAAGAACAAGAGGTTAGGAAAATTTCCCACATTGATAGGTAGCCAAGACAGGACACTTTAAAAATGCATACAAAAAACCCACTATGTTCCACATACAAGAGAAAATGTGGTATTTGTGTTTCTGGGTCTGGATAATTTCTGTAATATGATGACTTTCAGTTCTATCTTTTCTCCTGAAAATGACGTAATTTGTTCTTCAAAGGCAGGATCTGAATCAAGATAATGTTTTTAAAAAGTCAGAACCCATACAAGAATAAGCCTGTATTCAAATTGAACATTTATCAGAAGCCACTAAAAAATTTCAGCAGGGTAAGCCATGGTCACTTGTTCTCTAGAAAGTAATACTGGATATAGTTCAGAGCCTGCCAGCAGCTAAATAGCAATTGTTCTAGTCTACATGATAAACATCTAAATATCAAGAAGCCAGTAGAGTAGGGGATGAGGATGACATTCATGGAAAGCAGTGACAATCACCTAGCTGGCTGATTAGACATAAAGAGTATGAGAGGCAAGGTCTTAGCAACAGGTAAACTCTTGAGTGTAAGCATTGCCATATACACATAACCCAGGGCTCTGCGTGGAAGAAAACAATAACTATGGGATGTCTTCTGGCCTCAAGAATACTTCCTAGGCATTTGTACTCTCAGTCTAGACTGAAAACAAACAAAACGGATTTCTCTGAAATGCTGGAAACCCTCCCCACTTGAAGCTCTCAGATCTCTTACCTTGTAAATCTAGCTTTCAAATTCATGCTGGACTTCCTTTCCCACACCCCAGGTCCTTGTAGTAGGGATTACAATGATTGTGTGTGTGTGTGTGATTGTTCCTTCCACATCAAGGGCTTTGGGAGGATGACATAACACTGCTTTCTCCTGCTCTGACATCCTCCACCCAGCCCTCCAGCTGCACCTGCAGTCTGTTTGTAGCAAATGACCTACTGGGTATTCCAGTCTCCAAATACTGCCAAAGATTGTACCATGACATGGTCTTTGGGCATCGAAGGCAAACTTCACGTGGCATCTTTGTTGAATATGTCGTTTTGTCATTTAGTTTCACGGTGAACTTTTGGACCATAATAGGTACTTTGTAGGGCAGAGCAGGAATGTGTGCTGCTCAGTAAGGTGTTCCATATCTCAGATGGAGGAATTTATTTATTGGTAGGTCAATGTCTAAGAAATAAATCAGTCATCAATGAGAAAGTGTAAAGCAAGCTAAGAACTCAAGCCCCAGGAGTATCAGGTTTTTGATAATGATGGTATATCTTTTCCAATTACTTGAACTAAGATAATTTCAAATGTTAAAAAAGCTGCCGTAACTATGTGAGAGACATGATCCCTGTCATATGTTTCTGGCCTTTCTTCTTTGCCTGTTTTCTTTAATTTGTGATTAATATGAAAAATAACTTTGCTTTGTTCTAATGCCACATTTTGAATAAATCAATCAAATTCTGCTATGGAGATGAGTGTTTTGTTTATTACATATTTCCTCTAGGTATAGTGGGTGCTGTGCTTAACCTAGTATTTCTGATAAAATATTTGAGCAGAGAGTTTTATCCTAATTGTTTAATTATTTGTTTATGCGTTTACCTGGTAATTTATAGCTATCAAGTCAGACTTTGGCAGTGACCATCTCTGCAATTATGATCCAGGTCAAGCTACAACAAAGCATACCATCAAGCTTGGTCACAGGCCGGTGGGACTCAAACCTTTAGAAAACTGAACTTGGCTTTGTCCATCAAGTTATTCTTTTAGAGAAATAATATACTATGCCCCAATCACAGCTCAACTCTTTCATGTACAAAGGAGAAAAGAAACCTGAACAGATTTAAGATTCAGAAATCCAGAAGCGGATTATATTTAATTGGACATTTCTGATAAAACCAATTTAATAAGTGAATGGTGACAAATGGCTGACTTATGAGGCCACACCTTCTTGCCATGGCTACCACCAAGACTGTGGAGAAGCAACAGATTAGCGTATAAATGCTGGAGGAAAGTCTAGGTTTTATTCAGAACAACTCCTGCTTCCTCTTCTTGCCCATCCTCCCACTTCTTCCCTTTCCTTCTCCTCCCTCCTCCTCTTCTTTTTTTCCTTTTCTTCCACTTCTCTTTCTCCTCCTCCTCTCCCACCTTCTTCAACAGGGTCTCACTATGTAGCCCTGACTGGTCTGGAACTCTGTAGATCAGGCTTGAGTTAAATTCATGGAGATCTGCCTGCCTCTGCCTCCCAAGTGCTGGGGATTAAAGGTGTTCACCAGCACGTGGCCCACAGAAGATCTGCTTGTAAAGAGTACCCTAAACTCTCTGAAAGTTAAGCCAAGGTGTGTGGGGCGGGGGACAGGAAAAACATAGCTTGATAGTCTAAATTTCTCCACCTTTAATTAAACCTTGTACCTAAGAGTTCAACTTTTTTTTTTCTGAGAAGGAAATCTCTTGTTTGTGACTGTCTCAACAATATAACTAGTCTCCAAGTATACAGAGCAAATACGAGGCAATCATTTGTTAGTCATAAAGATAAGCCAAGGAATGGCAACACCTTTTCGGGTCACATCACCTGACAGAAACTTCGTAGGGGTTCTTTCCTGGTTCAGGAGTTCCCCCCCCCCCCCCCCCGAGACCCACTTTCTCTATCAGCTGGCTCAAGCTGATAAGAGCCCAAAGTAAAGTTTCTTTCCAAGATTTCATTTAATTGTCCTTGTGACATAAGGGTTGTGGGGATTCGTCTGGACAGAGAGACGTTTCTGGTTGCTCCATTTTTCTTTTGAACAAATAATTGTCTCTTGTTTCAACAGGGTAAATAGAATTTGTTTACATAATTTCCATGGATTTCCCAACCTCTTTATGCCTAGTGAGTTTTCTCTGAGTATGTACAGAGAGACATTGTATACTCAGCCTTAGATTGTCTAGGGTTAATGTGATTCAAGAACAGAATAACTAAGTAAGAGCAAGAAATACCTGCTCATAAAATGTATCAGATTAAGGTGAGAGTGTGTTTATTATTATTTTTTTCAATATTAACCAGGCCTCTATTCTTCCCAGGAGCTTGGCCCAAAAGATGTTCATTGAATGTCTTGCCCGGAAGTGGTCTGCTAGACCTTTGCTGCTGGAGCTGTGGCTGTCCTGGAAGGGAGTTTCCATGCTTGTCTCTCCCACCTCCCCTTCCACTCCCATCCACCATCCCCTCTGCTCTGTCTTTTTGATGGCAATTGCTGGATAGTTTCTCTAGCTTCTGCACTTAATCCATTAATTTACCGCTGACTTCCAACCCCCTCCTTTCATATGCTAAGCCACCTGGCTTCTGCAAACCTTGCTTCTTTTGCTCTAAGTACAGCATCAAGAGAAGAGAAGGTGCTCTCTAAATTCTTTTTAAGTAGGCATGGATCTGGCCTGTTATTTACCTACTGAGTCATACCTACAAACTGGTCACTTTTTTCTTCAGAGGGCAGCCTTAATCCTCTGGTATCACACAATGGAAGGAACACATTCTATTCTTTGGTGTAGATCTCCACGGGTGCCCAATGTTTGACCAAGTACAATCTTAACTGTGACTGAGGATCCAGGTATCCTTTCTTGTACCATCCCTTGAAAGAGTAAAGCTTGACACACATCAAGATGGATTCTGTAACAAGACTGTGGATTTTAAGTGTAATCTCCCAGAAGTCACAGAGCACAGCAGTGTAAGCAGACAGAGATGTGTTTTGTATTTTCTTCTTCTAATGTCGCAGGCCATAATGTTAGCACTATGCCTCTCATCTTTAATCAAGAACTTAGACTATGCTAGACCCTACTGTCAGTCTTACTTTTTAAAAAAATATGACATTTAGTTATTATAAATATTAATTCTGTTATGAAATCACCTTATATAGGAACTTAAAAATATATTTTATGGGGAAAGGAGAAAATAAATACCCTACTCATAGCTTTAATTTAAAGAAAACATTTTTATCAGTTCTCCGGTGCCTCTATGTGCCCTCCTCATGGCCTTGCTTCCCTTCCTAGCTATGGAACCAACTTCTGTCTTGAGTTTTGTTCAGACTGTGACCTTGTTAGCCTAGCTTTCCATCTGTGTATGAGTGTCAGGACAAACTCTTCACTGTGCTTGTTTTTGACGTTGATGTCAATGAAATCCTGAAGTATAAATTCTTCTCGAACTTAATTTATTGAAAGTTGATTTTGAGACTCCCCAGTTCTCATGTGTTACAACTGCAGTTTATTCATTGTGGCCACCGAATAATATACAGTTGGGTGATTTTTACAGCCACTTATTGTGCTAATTGGTTTGTTCTCATTGCACTATGTATTTTGCTGTTAGGGGGCTGTAGCCTGAGCATTCCTGAGCATGGTGGTGTGTTAGTCAGGTTTCTCATTGCCTTGACAAATACCCAAGAAAGAAGGATGGGGAGGGAGAGGGGAGAAACTGAGGGAGAAGGAGAAAAGACTCCTGGCAAGGTCCTCAGTGGCCTCCTTGCTTCTTGCAGGCACCATCTCTGCAAGTTTCTGCACCTTGACATGTTATCAAATTATGAGCCCACCAGGATTGTTATTGATTTTTCTACAGTCCTCATTTTGATGATTGAATCCACCATCTCAGAACCATGGCTTTAACACATGAGATTTGGGGAACATACTTCCTATCTAAAGCATGACTCATGGCCTAGGTTCATTTATATCTGTATATACTCCTATATCTGTCTGTCTGCCTATCTTAGGATGCACCAGAAAAGTTAAGGGTCAACTTGCTTAACCTCAAAATGATCTGGTGGCATTTTTAACCTCAGTACTCAGAGTATCCCCATTTTTTTGAGACAGGGTTTCCCTGTTGCTTTGGAGCCTATCCTGGAACTAGCTCTTGTAGACCAGGCTGGCCTCAAACTCACAGAGATCCGCCTGCCTCTGCCTTCCAAGGACTGGGATTAAAGGTGTGTGCCGTGACCTTGCATCCCCACTTTAAAGATGGGGTTTGAGAGAATTTTAAAGTCATTTGCCCAAAGAGCAGAGATTCAACAAAGGTCAGGTTGACTAACGCCATTTATTTACTTATTTTATTATAAACCAGATACCTTATAGTTCTATTTGTGAAATGTGAATTGAATGAGCGAGTTCATTCCTGATGCTATTCTTACAAGTTGTCAGCTGTCAAAATGTAAAATTTAAAGTTTCAGTGTTTGCTTTTCATCTATACTTTATTTAAATTTGTAGTATTATTTCCTCCAAGGTTATGAATACAAAGGAAGAATCAATGGATTTTTATAGTACAATAGATCTTTCTCTGCCTTGCTGTTTTATTTTAAGCCTGCTAAATATGATTATCAATATGCAGCATTTGTAGACTCATTCAGTTTCAGCACTAATTGAAATATTCAACACTAGACATAAAACAGATAATATGTACAACTGGCATTTTATAGGCTGCTGGAATCAAGATATTGTTAATAACTTCATGTGTCTTTGTCCAAAATGGGAAAGAGTGTTTTGTATGGTTGTGAGCAAGAAGCCGTTCTTGAACATGTTTGGTGTTCCAGCCCGTGTTTTAACCGAAAAGAATAAAAATGGAAGCCTGATGGCTCACGGTTGTCTTGGAAAATCTTGGACAAGTTTCTTGGTAGGAAAAATTTCCCACCACGTGATGATATTAAAACAAAAATTAAAAAAAATCTACTGTGTGAGTCGTGTCTCTGTAAGAGGCTGAATTCCCCTTGAACTGCTGCAGGACAAAGGGGAAACATGCTGGTCTATGGACCGTCAGGAGGGACTAGAAACGAAGCCATAGACAGGGTGAGGGGCAGCTGCAGGGCAGAACATAGCCTTTTCTTTCCGACTCTCATTTCTGCATTCCTTCCTGGTTTATCCTCCTTCCCTTTCAGTGTAGACTGTCTCCCTTTGCAGGGCAAGCAGCATTACTCCCTACACTTCCTGAATCCTACACTCTGCAGTATCCTTCAACACCAGTGAGGAGTTCATTGATGCTTTCTCTGGAGAAAAGATACAGTTTTCCGGAGGAGGATTGGAACCTCTCAGACTGAATAAATCGTCAGTCTCTGGACCAATCTAATATGCCCTAGGCGTGCTGCGGCTTCCCAAAGTCGTGACGATTTTCCTGGAAGCACTTGAATTTCCAGGGAAGAAAGAATTCTCAAAAAAAAAAAAAAAAAAAGTGTGCAGATTGCAAGAGGCGCGAGAGGAGCTAGATGATCAACAGCTGTCATCTGCCTTGCTTAAACAATTTCCACAGAACTGTCACGTGTTTTTAAAAGTATCCCTTCACTGTTATAGCAGAACTAACCTTCCAGTGCCTTCTTTATAGTTCCCCTGAAATCCTCTAGATTAAACAGTAAACAGCGGAGAGTGAGCAATCTGGTTTCTTAAAACCTGTGCTCAAGTTCGTCCTCTCAGACTCCAAGGAGAAGGGTAAGGCTGGAGTAATCACAGCAAGAAAGTAGAAACCTTGATCAAACTTGCGTAAGAAAGCTTAGAAGTTGAGAATTTCCCCTCATCATTTTGCTCTGTGTATTTCTGTTGATTGTGTCTGAGGAACAGTGCTGTGCTGATAATAGCGTTAGAAGTCGGTGCGTTTGTTTCGTTGCTGTGTAACAATCGTAGATTTAGTGGCCTGGACTGCCCACCTGTCAGCTTACCTATCTTACCTTACCCACCTGTTATCTTAGCTATCTTTGGCTAGAAGTCTGGGCACAGAGTATGTATGGTTCGGAGCTGTAGCTATTTTTCGGCACTTGACCTTGGTTTCTGGGTTTTTTTTTTTTTTTTTTTTTTTGATTTTTGAGACAGGGTTTCTCCGTAGCTTTTAGTTCCTATCCTGGAACTAGCTTTTGTAGACCAGGCTGCCCTCAAACTCACAGAGATCCGCCTGCCTCTGCCTCCCGAGTGCTGGGACTAAAGGCGTGCGCCACCATCGCCTGGCAAATGTTTCTTTTTCACTTGATCTGTTGAGTCCAAATGAACATAGAGCCCCCTTTAAAAGATCCTGAACGTCCATGAGGAAGGCGATCCATGCATGGCCACGTGGCCAGCAGCTGAGCACATGGCCTTCCGTACTTCCACTTCGATGCCCTCGCTCCACTTCACACAGCCTTTCCTGGAAGACTGGTCAGAACGGGATGCAAGTTGCTGAAATTCTTCCACTGGAGAAGGAGGTTGCATAATTAGCTAAATACCTTCATCATCTGAACCTAAGCAAACACAGAGCAGGGACCACAGGATCAAAGGGAGGTGGTGATTGGTAGGGGACGAAGTTGATTCCATCTGCACATTGAATGGGAGTTTCTGAATAACTTACGACCTTCAAAAAGTGTTTACTGTTGCTTGAGATGGGATGAAGGGCACCTTAACTCTTTTTATGCTTCTGGGTAAATAAACACTGGAAAGAAAGAATATGGAAATCTGCTGAGCATATATATATATATATATGTATATATGTATGTATATAAAAACTCAATATATATGAACTGGGTTATCACTGCTGTGCTACCCTGAAGGAATTCATTTTTTCTCTAAACAACCTTTGGAGTAAATGTAGCATTTGATATGAAATAAATAACTTTGGACATAGATTACTGACACCTCCATCTGCACAATCACAGCCATTTCTGACGTGATCTAGTCATTATAAATTTCCCTCAGACTTAGGTCAAAATTCTCTTAGGATCACTTTTGATTTTCCTTCCTAGACCAATTATCTTAGGCATATGAAATAGTCTAATTTTTCTTGTCCCTTAAAAATATTACTGCGGGACCGAGGGCTGTGAAGGACATGGGAGAAAAGAAAAAAAAGGGGGGCCTAACATTTAAATTCTAAGAAAGTTTGGCAATGATGACTGAAGTCCTCATGACAAAGTGAACTGCCAGAGGGTCCCACATCCAGGAGTGGGCCTGCCTTCGTCTCCCTGTGGTGTTTACATTGGACGGATGCATCCGTGGAAAGCGTAGCCTTAGAACACTGTTAGAGTCAGAGGACAGGATCGGGAACATCAGTCCACCGTATTCCCTGAAGTGGTAACCATATTTGCTATCACAGACATTCATGAAATAATAATAATAATCTTCAAGTTCCCAGTTACTCAAAGGGATAATCATGCAAATTTTCTGCTTCCCTAAAGGGATGATTCTCACATGTCATACTTTATTTAAAATACTTTTACTAATTTATCTGATGATATTTAGTTAAACAAATTCACCCTTATCATCCCGATTGCCTCTTCTGTCTTCTTCCTGCAAACACCATTGTGAAACATATTTATATTACATATAATCCACACGTACAGACTCATACACACTTATGTAGCAATGGTGCTTCCAGGGAGAGAACAGAAAAGGAAATCAGAATGGCGATCAGAATCAATATATACATGAACACACACAGATAAATATATATCTGGGTATGGAGCCCCTAATTCTCAGTGCCCAACAAGCGGTGATTACCAGCTCCAGCCTGTAGAAATAGAGAGAACAAATGACCCCATTAGGATGCTTCTGAGTTTGTGATTTCCTAATAGATTAATTGGACACTAATGATTCTGAGTCACACAGATTCTTTTTCCCTGGCAGCTTGGAGCTAAGCTAAAAGATTTATATTAATTGCTTGTGATTTGTTTGGGTTGGTCCCGCCAGTCCATTGAAGGGGAGGGGTGTGGAGAACACATTCCTTACAATGACTCGAGACTGTTCCCATGAGAAGAGTACCCTGAAGCATTTATGCTGCAGTACAGAAAATCTAGAATGACCCTGTAAGTCTTGGGTCGTATGGCCACTCTCTGGTCTATCTTGCCAGTGAGAGAGATTTACCCTTTTTCTTTTAACATCAAGCACATTGACAGAAAAAAAAAAAAGCAATAATTTAAAAGAGAAGAGGGGTGTGAAGAGAGAACGATGCAGAAAGACAGAACTTTTAGGTTTCTCCTCAAAAGCTCACACCCATGTCTCCTCCTGAGTTGACTTGCGCTGCGGCATTACAGGGCTTATTCTGTGGCGAGGGTGAAGGCACTGGAGCACACCCGGGGGTAGGAGGGGCTGCATTCCCTAAGGCCCCTCCAGAGTCCTTTCTAGATGGTGTGTCATCGTGCCGCATGCTCTTGGAATTCTTGGTGACTTTCCAAGGTACACAGGGCACATCTTCTTGGAGGGTTCATTTATTTCTCCAACAGCCTGAAAGGGAAGCTCTTGTAAACGAAATCAAATCAAGATGCTTCGAGCATTGGAATGTAAAGTTCATCCGAATTTTAAAAATAAAACACAAGCCTTCAAAGATGCGGGCGCGTTAGGGCCCTGTTCAGATTCCCCACTGACTACTGTTATTCAGTTTTCAGTTATGCCTTATGACAAAAGGTTTGAGAAGGATATCTGAGGTATTAAAGGGTGTAAGGCATTCTCTTAGCCTTTCTGTCTAAAGCTGGACTGGACAACATTAGAGATTGTCAACTTCTGGATGTTGGACAACTACCTGAGAATATCATGAAACCGGATAGTTCGATGAGAATACTCAATGCGAAGTAAGACTCAAGGCAACCCGAATTATTCAGGTAGGTGTGGAGATGAGCCAGCACTGTTTCTTGAACACTGTTTATTGAGTTCTTGCTATGTAGTAGATGTTGTTCTAGAAACTACAATAAGCAAAGAACAGAAAATCCCTTTCCAGGTCATCAGGAGATGGAAGGAGAAAAGAGGGTAAGAGAGGGTGATTATGAGCCCAATGTATTCTTTTATTTTTTCTCTTTTAAGTCAGGGTCTTACTATGTAGCTCTGACTAGCCTGGAACTCACTGTGTAGGCCAGGATGGCCTCGAACTCACAGAGATCCACCTGTCTGTGACTTGAGTTCTAGGCTTAAAGGCCTGCACTAGCATGCCCGGCAATTTTTAAAAATGTGTAATGAAGCTGAAAAAAATTAAAAAAAGAATTCCTACTGCCGGCCACAAACTTACCTACAAAAGAAAGTCTCTTCCTTTTCTAGAGCATCATAAAGAACCCAAGGAAGAGTGAAAATGGACAAAAGCTCATAAATAAGAAAACAAGAAAAAACTTCAAAATAGTATGACATTCAGGCAGCTAGGATAGATGCGGAGCATGGAAAGATCACAGCCTGCTTGGCAGACGAGGAGCAGTGGCCTCTCAAGATAACACGTCATCTACGAGAAGGAAGAGATCCTGAAAATAAAAGAATCAGCAGCAAGTCCCAAGAACGTGAAAGAACTGAGGCTTATAGAGGCGCAGAAAGGCAATGTGGGCCCACGATGGATGAGGGGCGCCTCATGGGTGAGACAGGCAGAGAAGAGGCTGTAGATGGTCCAGTGGTCCTGGAAAGAAGTATTCTAGCAACACTGCAAGTTCCTGGAGAGCTTTAAGCTAGAGAATATCATAACCACACTGGAAAACAAGACTGAGTCTTCCTGAATAACTGGGTTAAAAACTATTTAATGGCTATGGTTGTGCATAAACACAAAACAGAACACAGACAAAGGAACTCTACTAAAATTAATCTTATTTAAATAAGGGGAAGACAGAAGAGGGGCTGGGTTTTTTTTTTTTTTTGAAGGATATGAGGAAAGGTCTTTTAATAATAAACAAGGATCCTATTCCCTTTGGCTGTATACCTTGCTCAGCCTAGATGTAGTAGGGAGGGCCTTGGACCTTCCACAAAGCAAAGTGCCTTACCCTCTCTGAGGATTAGAGGGGGTTGGGTGGGAGGGTGTGTGGAGGGAATGGGAGGAGGGGAGGGAGTGAGAATTTGGAAAAAAAAAGTAATAAAAATTTATTAAAAAATAATAAATAAGAGACTGCATTTTATTAGCAGGAGAATGTTAAACATATACAGGAGTTTCAGTCAAGAAATTGAAAGGGGGTCTTGAGTGTATTATAATGGGAAGCCCTTTTAGACACAAACACACACATATCTATACACATATATATCAAATATATAAATTTGATTTTTTTTATATGTTGGCGGTTGAACCTCATGCATGCTAAGCACATGTAGAGCTCGAGCTTTTTTGGTGTGATAAACAATGACAATCTGTTACTGAGACTTTAATCTACTTTAGCCTAAAACATAGTGAAGTATTCACAGAGTGTGAACAGCCCCTTAAAATGGCATTTAAGTAGACCCAAACTCACGTGTACTGCCACAGTGTTCCCTTGATGAGGGAATTAAAAGTGGGGTGGGAGACTTCACCTTGAAAATGAAGAGTAACTTTTTGGTGAAAGCAGAGAATGCCGACCCACTTGCAAGTTCCAGGTCGAGGTAGGTTACAGTTCAACCCACCTCGGGCTGATTGGTCTCAGTGAGGGAACTACACAAATAGGAAAAAGCCAGGGACTGACTCAGCTCTAGCCAGGGCTGCTTCCCCTGCTGAGGTCTGTTCCTGGCATGACCTCTGCTGTTGTCCTCGGACCTTGCTTCCCTTCTCCTTTGTTGCCGGGGAGAAACAGGAAGGAATGTTTATTAACAAGGCTGGCTGGGGTCACACCCAAGGCAATATCAGATTCTTACCTCTCCTGGGCCTGGGAAGAGGTCCAAAGATCAAGGGCAGCTCCCAGTTAGTAAGAGGAAAAGAACAAACCTCAGAGAACACACTGCCTGCTTTAGCACAGCCTCACGGTGCCATGACAGGCGGTCTCCTGAATGAGATCTCATCCATTCCTCCTGGCCAACCTGGGGCTCTAACCCTGTAACGGGCCACTAGGACCCTAACCCCCTAGGCCTTTGAGATGATGGCAGAGCAGTGTTTGGCTCCCAGCGTGACTCTCAGGGATGCGCCTCCTTGGCAGATGTATGTAACAGCAGGGTTGACTGCCCAGCTGGCCTTCTCAGCTCCCGACTCTTCCTTCCCACTTTCTCTTCCAGTCCAATTATGTCCTCATAAGTAACCGGCTCCAGGGATGGGTCTCCTTATGTGCCGGAGAGGTGAGGGAAGGAGAGAATGGGAGGTAAAGGAGGAGGAAAATGGGACAGGAGCGGGGGATTTTTTTTTTTTAAATATTTCTGGCATGCTCCCTGCCTCACCCCACTCAACAGGGAGGAGAGATACAAAAAGAATTCTTGCTGTGAAGGGTATAAACCAGCCCAAGGGTGCCACCCTGTATGAGGACCTCAGAGAGATGCCAATAAGCCACTTGAGACAGTAAGGCACCTGCCTTTCTGTTCTCATTCCTTATCAGTCCTTGGCTGGCGAGGAGACATGCTCAGGGAGAAGAAAGGACTCCATGGCATCAGGAGGAGGGCGGACTGGTGAGCTTCAGCCCCTGAAATAAATTGGTAGGAGTCGTTGCTTAGGCTGATCATTTCCCTTTCCTTTCTTATAGCTACACACCTCACAGCCAGACACTTGTATCCTAGCAAAGAAACTCAGTCCCCTCAATATGTGCGTCGTGTTAGGTCAGTGCAGGTCCACCTGGGTGCCCTGTGATCCAGCAGCAGGCAGCTGTCCTGGAAATCACTCCTGTGCTCCCTGGTCCTCTGGTCTGCTCTCATCACAGCAGCTGATTCATATAGGACTGCTTACATGGGTCAGGGAAATCCATGAAAAGTATTTGTTTGAATAATTCTTATTTACTGGCACAACTGTGTCTATGGCTGTCTGCCAGAGGCAATCAGAAACTTACTTTGAGAAAGTGCCAGGGTTGGTTGGAGTCTAGCCACTGGGATAGTGAGAATTCTTATTCCACCACGTTTCCCCCTCCCCTGTGACATTGGGAGAGGTACCCAATATTCCTGTGCTACAGCTCAGTCACTGAATATTATGGGTGTAAAACTGTGTCTGCCTCATAAGGCCTTGGTGAAATCTTTAGGAATATTACATTGCACACTTGACCTGGTAGATAGAAAGTGCCTATTATGATTACAGTGGAGACAATGGACACATAACTTTAACATTTAACTATGATATTGCTTAATCAAGGTTAAGTATCCCAATTTAATGGGGTTGTCCAAACACAGTAAAGGTTCCTGGATTTCAAGACTGTAACTTTATTGCTCCCTCCTTTTTATGCTACTTCCTTTGAAGAGGCAAGCTAGTGCCAGCGGAGGGGCTGAAAACTTCACGGCATTGTACATGCTGGCTTTACTCTCGCGTGCCCTTGGTCTGTGATCCATCAGTCAGAGGAGCACAGAAGTGGAAAAGGGGAGGAAAAAGGAGGCAGGAAAAAAGCAAGCAAACAAAACAGTCCCATTATTCACTTCCCTGAGGTCTTCTATGAAACCTGACCACTTTTCAGATACCCTTGTCTCTGCTCTTCTGGAGGTATGCAAGGACGGTCACTGCTCCATAGTTGTCCTGGTCATTTCCCACATAGACCTGCAGAGTATGGTCACAGCAGGGGGCCTTTGAAACACAAAGCTTTTTTTTTTTTTATTTTGGTTTTTCGAGACAGGGTTTCTCTGTGGCTTTGGAACCTGTCCTGGAACTAGCTCTGTAGACCAGGCTGGTCTCGAACTCACAGAGATCCGCCTGCCTCTGCCTCCCGAGTGCTGGGATTAAAGGCGTATGCTACCATCGCCCGGCAACACAAAGCTTTTGAATGAAAACTTTGAAGATGCTTGCCAGAGTGAGTCAGTCATGACTGAAGGAGATCGCCCTCTATGGGCTACTTGTTCATAATAAAAATCAATTCCCTTACCACACATGGCCTTAGTAATGCTACTCAGGCAGAGCTCTGCAGGCTTGAAGCTGAGTAGCTAAGTTAAAAGAGTGACTGACATCCAGTTCTAGTAGATCTCAGATCCAGTAGATATCAGATCTCACCTAGACATCATGGAACTTGCTACCAGGCTTAGCTAGCCTTTCTTACATTCTGCTTTGAAGTTAGTTAGTACCTTCTGGTCTTGGGCACTAACTTTATTTATTTATTTATTTATTTATTTATTTATTTTTGTTGAAAAAAATTTCTGCCTTCTCCCTGCCTCCCATTTCCCTCCCCCTCCTCCCACTCCTCTCCCCCTTCCCCCACTCCATTCCCCCTCCCTCTCGAGTCTGAAGAGCAGTCCGGATTCTCTGCCCTATGGGGCACTAACTTTGAACTTCTCCTAGGAAATCATCTTTGAAATCTAGGCAGTAAAACTTTGCACATAGGTTGTTGTGAGGCGTTACTGAGGTTTATATTATAATAATCTCTATTATAGATGTTCCACAAACATGAATGCCCTTGTTTTATCCTTTTCCTGTTTCTTTTCTTAGTTTCTCAGGGTTGCATAGGAGTCCGACTTTCTCAGTGCTAAAGTCATTTTCTAGAAAGCAGTCAGACCGTGGCATAGGCAAAACTACCCTCATGTGCTTAGATGACTTGAGACTTGAAGGGCCAGAGTTAGCATTTATAATTTGTTTTATGCTGGTCATCTGCATCAGAAATTTGGGCCAGCAGAGAACATGGGAAATAGTAAGTGTTTCCCAAAGAGTTGCTGCATATTGATGCCTTGTAGCGTGTTGAAGGCTCTAGGATTATGTGGTCACTCTTAAGCCTTTCCCTTCTCATTTTACAGACTAGAGAAATGAAACACAGGGAGGTGAAAGGTGATGTACCCAAGCATATAAATCAAGGGTTGAGCAGAGGCAGACTGGAATCTGCCCAATGAGATAAATTTCTTGCTTAAAAAAGAGGCAATATTATTTTTAGAATATTAAATTCACATTCTAATAATGATTCATATGTAGATAAGCAAGATGAAGGAAATAAAACTTAACCCCACCATGATATGTTTGTTGTCATATACCTTTCTGGTGTTTTCTTCCATATTCTTGTCATCATTGTTTCTTATTACCATCTGTATCACAGCAGCAAAGCATAGGCTGCCTCCATGGGGCCAGATGCTGACGTAGACATAGTGCACACATTACTAGCAATCCTAATAGCAGCCTTAGGTTGTGGTAACTATTAGCCTCCACCCACCAACACCATCTCACTTCTCTCTTTTATTGTCCTCTCCTTCCTCCCCACTTAAGTCCCAATGTCACAGAGGAAAAAGTAAGTGGTGGAATAAGAATTCTCACTATCCCAGTGGCTAGACTCCAACCCTGGCACTTCCACAACTCAAGGAGTGTTGCACATTAAAGGTACTGATTGCACAAGAGAAAATAGTTCTGGAGTTATCAATTTTGCATCCAGCTACTTTGTTGAAAGTGTTTATCAGTTCTTAGAGGTTTCTGATGGAATTGTTAGGGTCACATGTACAGACAGAATCATGACATCTTCAAATAGTGATAGTTTGACTTTCTCCTTTTACTAATTATATCACTTTTATTTTCTTCCCTTTCCTTACTGCATGAGCTAAGAGTTCAGACACTGTATTGAGTAGAAGTGGAGACAGCGGACATACTTGTCTTGCTCTTACCAGGAATGCTTTGAGTATATCTCCATATAGTGTGATGTTGGCTATAGGCTTGTTGAATATAGTCTTTGTTATGTTGAGACATGCTCCTCCATCCCTAGCCTTTCCATGACTTTAGTCATGAAGGGATGTTGAACTTTGTCAAATGTTTTTTTATTGCATCTATTGAAATGGTCATGTGACTTCTTTCTTTGAGTCTATGTGACAGATAGCATGAATGGATTTATGCATGTTGAACTATTCTTGCACCTCTGACATGAAGCCAGCTTGTTCATGATGATGATGATCTCTCTGGTGATCTTGAATACAGCCTGTCAGTATTTTATTGACAATTTTTTCATCCATGTTTATCAAGGAGATTGGCCTGCAATTTTCTTTGTGTGTGTGTATGTGTCTGTCTGTCTTTATCTGAATTTGACAACAAAGGTGATGTGGAGATGGGTGTGGGAAAGTCTCCATACCTCTGCGCTCTCTCTGAGTTTTATGACAGCAAGACCGGGAAGTGAGCAGTGTAAGTTTCCACCCAAACACCCTAGACGTGTCTTCTCTAGCCAAAGGTACGTTTTCTCTGAGTAAGGGAGCAGATGACGGATTTCAGGGCAGAGGAGTAAGTTGGCCGGTGCTACTGCTGTGATGGTCCAGGTCCAGGCATGATGACACTGAGAAAATAAGTTTACAAAGACAGAAAAAAATCACAGGCAGCACAGCTCTGAGGAAAAAAAGTAAAAGAGAGAGGAGGAGGGCTATCGTCAGTATTTTAAAGCCTCTTGTGTGGGCAGCAGAAGGGATTGATCTGTGTCGTGATGCAGGACAGAACGAGAACGAATGGATGCAAATAGAGAAAGACTTAGAACCAAATGGAGACCATCTCACAATCGGTCCCTAATGATAGAAGTCTTAAGAAGGTGGGAAATGATTTACTTGAAATGATATAAAGGGAAAGAATACAAATTGTAGAGCAATAAATATTAATCTCCTTCCTAAGATCAAAGAATGTTTTGTGTGCATACACAAACAAACCAGCTGATAGTTACTTGTCTTGTGTAATCATTTTCCCAGTTTTATAGGTATATATTGTTTAAATTATCTAGAATAATTTAAACAGCTCCCTCCATTTCTAATTTGTAAAAGCTTAATTTTATTTCATGAGGCCATTACTAAGAATCATGATTTGAATACCCATGTGTGACTTAAAACCTCAACTTTGTTCAGAAAACTTTTAGCTCACATATTAAGGAATTTTGATGGAAATAGGAAAACAAAGTGTGGTGATAATATGAGTAGAAAATACAGTTTTAGGTTAAGAACCTTAAATGAGCAAGCAGCCTATTGCAAAGCCACACTAGGAAGTGACGGAGGGGACACTTAAGTCAGTTGGAACTGAATTGTCACAAAAACAGAAAAAGAGCAGCCAGGAGCATGGTCACTGTGCAAACTCCAGATGGAGAATCAAGATATATTAGTCTTTCTCTTTCTTCTCCTGACCTGATTTTAAGGTTCTTTATAACAAGCAAAATGTTCCTAAAATCTATTCCCTTCCATATTTTAAAGGATTTTTATATTTTGGTCATTTCTCATCATTTAATGACTTTTATTTTTCTGGAACTAAATCTCCTCTTTCTACTTTCAAGTTCTGTCGGAAGTCATATCTACCTTGTGAGATGAGAAATGACCATGGCTATGACCACGTCACAGCTCAGTGTAGTTCCAGCCCAGCTGGAAGTTGATAGCAGTATTTACATAGTGTGGTCTGCCTCCAGGAGAGAGCTAGGTGTTTTATGACCACCAGCTTTATGAGTTGTAGCTATAAAATCATCAATCTTTTAAAGCAAACATGCCACAATGTCTGCATCCAAGTGGGAATTGTCCTTCAGAGCCATGACCTTGGGAAAATTTCATACACATGGGCATGAAATATATTTAAATCCTTCACAGAAACATCCTGAAACCCAGTTTCTCACAGTGTCTCTAACTATCTGCCTGCCTCTTTCTCCATCTTTACCACATGTACACATAGACAAATTCTTAATGAAAAATTTCATATTGCTTGTTAATCAATTTTATTTTATTTGGTGTTTTTTGTATGTGCATGTATGTACATATGCATGTTCACATATGTATTGGTTTGTATATGTATGTGCATGTGGGGGCCAGAGGTCGACATGGAGTGTGTTCCTCAAATGCTTTTCACTCTTCTTGCTCATCACAACAAGGTGTCTTGATGAACCTAGTGCTTGCAGATTTGATTAAGATCCCTAGTCAGTCTCTTCGGGGAATCCTCTCTCCACCTCCACCTCCCGATCACTAGGATTGCCCTCTTGGCTTTTATGCAGTTGCTGAAGACCCAAACTCCAGTCTTCAAGTTTACATGTCAAGCATTTTATGTACTGGGCCATATCCCAAGCTCAATTTTATTTTTAGGTTAATTGGCTATGAATATCTCAGATTATTTGAAAATAATCCATTCTTTTTTTTTTTTCTTTTTCCTGAGACAAGGTTTCTCTAATGATGTGGGATGTCCTTCTGATTATGTGTTGCTTTTGTTGGTTAATGGCTAAAACTTCTTTGGGCTATGGCAGGGCATAATAAGCCAGGCTGGAAAGATTTTTAAAAAGAGTAGGTGGAGTCAAAGAGATGCCATGTAGCTGCTGAAGGAGACGGTTGCAGGAACTTTATCCAGTAAGCCACAGCCTTGCAGCGATACACAGAATAATAGAAATGGGTTATTTTAAGATATAAGAGCTAGCCAATAATAAGACTGAGCTAATAGGCCAAACAGTGTTGAATTAATATCATTCCTGTCTGATTATTTGGGTCTGGGTGACCAGGAACAAACGAGCAGTCTCCATTTACACTCCAAGTCCTGTCTGTCCTGGAACTCTGTAGATGAGCCTGGTCTTGTACTCAAAGATTTGCCTGCCTTTGCCTCCCAAGTGCTGTGATTAAAGGCATGTACCACTACCACCCTGCAAATCCATTCTTCTAAATGAAAAACGTTACAATGAAGACATTACAAAGAAATTAATGCAGGAAGGCAGCTGACTCTCATGACTACAATCAAAGAGGCCATATAAAAATATTTGGAACCTTGGCAGTCTCTTTAGCATAAAAGATAACCATCCAACATGCTATATTGAAGGATGTCTTTAGATGTCTAAATATTATAATGTTTATAAGGTGAAAACTAAATATACTTCATATCTCACCTTGTATATGTGTTGCTTCTTATAGTAACTCTGTTCTGAATTAATGACTGCCACCGAATTTTCTTTCTATGGCTGGGATAAAATAACATGAAAAAAAAACTTAGGGAAAAAAGGGTTTATGTGACTTGGGTCACAGTACATTGAGAGAAGCCAAGGCAGGGACTATAGAAGAGACTTAGATTTGCTCCACTCCACAGCTGTTGCTGTTCTAGGTGGTCATCTCACTGACACCTCCAATATGTGGGAGTATCTGTAGTTCATATCTTCATCGGTGGCCTTTCCTGGCCTCTCAGAGTTCCAAGTCACCACTATTCTCCATGATCCCTTCACTTCTTCAAGTCTACTTCAGCCTGGTTGACTCTTTACACATTACCAAGTTTGACTACCAGCATGAGATGTAGCTTTGGCCCCCAGCTCTGTATTCTGACCCTGAGGAAATACTTCCTAGAAGATTTACCTCAATGTTGATGGTCTCCTCTTACCCACAGCAGATTTATAGCTAATAGCCCAATCAACTAGCATCTATTGTTCCAGAAAAGCAAAAGTTTCTTGGTGGTTCTACTCTCTTGGTACAGCTGATTCTTCAATCTCACCTGATTAAAATCTACATATTTGCAATTCAAAATAGCACATGAACAGCTCAGAGAGAGTCTTTGCCTCTTTCTGAAACTTCAAAAACCAGCCTTCCATCATCTGCATTGTTTGCAGCAGGCTCTTCTAAGTTCCCACAATAGCTTACAAAGCTTTGAGCACTCAATAGCTTCTCAAGCCCAAAGTTCTAAGTCTTTCCACAGTCCTCCGCAAAGCAACATGGTCTGTCACAGCAACACCCTACTCCTGGTACCAATTTCACTTATGTTCATTAGTTTTTGTTGACTTGATAGAAACCTAGACAAATCTGTGGAATTGCCTGCATCAGATTGGCCTGTAGGCAGGACTGTAGGGTCATTTTCCTAATTAGTGATTGATTTTGGAGAGCCTAATCCACTTGGTCAATGCCACTCCTGGGAAGGAAGTTCTGGGTTGTATAAGAAAGCAGACTGAATAAGTTATGGGGAGCAGACCAGAATGCAGTACTCCTTCTTGGTATCTTATTGCCTCTAGGTTCCTGCCTAGAGCTTCTGCTCTGAGTTCACTTTATGATGTAATGCAATTGTAAACCTAAATAAATCTTTTCTTTCCCAAGTTGCTTTTGGTCATGGTGTTTTATCATACCCATAATGAACACACTAAAACATTTACCAAATGGGGACGTAAGCCCTTTATTTTATAGATAAGCTCACAAATGTACATGGACAAGACAGGCATGCTGGTATGTACTGGTAGTCCCATCACTCAGGTAGTAGAAGCAGGGAAATGTTTAGCTTGAGCCAGCCTGTATGACATAGTGACCAACTCCTTTCTCTCTACATGTGTATGTTATGCCCGAAATCTGGAACCTGAATCACCACCACAAGACCAACTCTGATGCAAAAACAAAGAGTCTTTATTCACAGGTTGACTCAGGTCCCTCTATCCGTTTGAAGGTGGCAGCAGCAATGATGACAGTATCAGCAACAAGAACAGCCCAGGAGAGGTCCTGAGCAGCGAACAGAGGGGGTTTATATAGGGGAAGAGGCTTGAGGAATTCTGGGCTTGTGATTGGTTGGCCCCTAGTGAGATGAGGGGAATTCCAGACTTCCAGGCTTGGGATTGGCTGCCCACTATGATGTAGGTGGGGGCTTTCCAGGCCTGAGGGGATTCCCAACTGCCAGTAATTGCCTGAGGGGAATTCCAAGCCTTTAGGGGCTCAGTGATTGGTCAGTTTTCCTTGTTCTGGGATTGGCTGGTTTTTGTGTCAGGGGCAGAGGTGGCTCCAATTCTGGTGCCAAACTGTGTTGCTTTCTTAAGTTCTTTTTACCTTTGTTACCCTAATTTTGGGACCATTGTGAATATCTTTGGCATGCTCTGAGTCTAGAGGCTTAGTGCATTCTTTTGGTCCTGGTTTCAGGATCTGAGGACTTTTCTCTGGCTCTAGGTTTTGGAACAAAGTACTTCTTCCCCAGCTCTGGTCTCATTTTCAGGGTGTTTTTTTTTCTGGGTCGGAGCTTGGAGGCAAGCCATTCAGGGTCTGTGTAGGGGCTACAGATCAGGGAATAGTTTGGGTCTGGATCTATGTATCTATGTATCTATCTATGTATCTATGTATGTATGTATGTATGTATCTATCTATCCATCCATCCATCCATCCATCCATCCATCCATCCATCCATCCATCTATCTATCTATCTATCTATCTATCTATCTATCTATCTATCTATCTATCTATCTACCTGCCTACCTATCTAGTCATAAGACATAGGACTATTATATATATATATAATATTCATAAGAGGCAGAGTTCTGTCCAGTACATTCCCATTCAAGTAATATACTGCTTCTTGGCCTGCCTTACCATGACTGCCTCAGGCTTTGTTTCCTCTCTAGGGAAGCTATAGCAATAACGTTCATCTTCTCCTCACGGTTGGCTCCTGCTTGTGGGGCAAATATGATCATACAAAAGAAGTCTGGACATGCCCGGGCATGAATATGTGAGCATGCACAATATTAATCTCCCATGAGCCAGCCTAGATCTGCCCAGAGGTCCCAACAGCTGCAGCTAAGTGATAAGAGAAGATGGCCTAGGCCAATCAGAGACTGTCACAATGATGACCTGACTACAGAGCGGCTGCTCCCCCTCCCTTGGTGGCTGCAAGATATATAAGGTTTTCCCCTTTCCTAAAATAAATGAAGCTTGTTGTTTTTCAACCCAATCCCCAGTGTCTGCGTTGTTTACCCCTCCCCCGGGATCCTAATGGAGCATAATAACACCTACTCTCTGGCTAAGGTTCTCCAACATGGCTTGCCTCTGCTGGCTCCTAAGCCTCCAGTTAGTATTCTGGTTGGAAAGGAAAAGGGTCCTGGGAGCTTCTTGGTGCATTCAACCCAATAAAAAAAAAAAAGCCTAGGATCAGATGGCTTCATAGTTGAATTGTGTCAACTACGCAAAGAGTTGTTACTACATTATAAACTTTAAAAAAAGTGATTAACACAGATTGAATAGCCTAAACCCACCACCAAGAGATTCTTCTATTGCATCTCCAGTACCATCTGTCTGTCTGCTGTCTGTCTCTTACACACACATATAAATATACATGATTCATAATAAAATAAAAAAAGAAACAGAAATATATATATGTGTGTGTGTGTTTGTATATATACAATGATAAAAATTTTATTTTTGCAGGACAATAATAAAGTAAACTGCATATCCATTAACAGTAGAACTACTGAATAAATTATCATTTATCTGAAGAATTAAATCTATAAAAATTGAAAAAATCAAAGAGAATTTATGTGCATATGTTCAGAGTTCTGGAAAACAGCATTAAGTGAAAGAACCAGCTTCAAAAATTTTATATTTCTCCTTTATACCATAACCCTCCCTGCAAATTTAGGTAAAATCGTATTTCAGTGTATATGTGCATTCTTGTTAAATGTCCAGAAAGATGTGGAAGGATGAGTTCTGTTGGAGGTCGTGATATAAGACATCCTTTTATTTGTATACTCTGTTGCAGGATAATTTTTGAAATTGTGTATGTTTCCCAAACCATAAAAACAATTTGAAAATATAAATTATACAGAAGGGTAATGAACTAAGGTGTGGTTGAAAACAAGCTTTATCCTTATTTATTTATTTGGAGATTATAATTTAATTATAACATTTCTCCCTTCCCTTTTCTTCTTCCACACCCTTCCGTATACCTTTTACTACCTCTCCTTCAAGTTCATAGCCTCTTTTCCATTAATTGTTATTACATGTATGCATATATATGCATATACACATATATATGTATATACACATATTTGTAACCTGCTCAGTGTGTATAATGTTACTTATATGTATATATTCAGGGATGACCAGTTAGTACTGGACAACCAACTAGTGTGTTCTTCCTAGAGGAAGACCACCTCTCTTGTTCCTACCTTTCCTCAAGCTCTTTCTGTAGGGTTGAGGCATACTGAGCCCCCCCCCCCCCAACCATCCAGTTTGGTATGCCCACTGGGGCCATCCTTGTTTGGCTCATGTTTGGGTGATCACATTGGTGAGACTTTATGGGTGTAGCTTCTGAAATTACTTGGAGACCACACCTCATAACATACTCCCTGATCCTCTGCCTTGTAAGATCTTTCTGTCTCCTCTTCCACAATGTTCCCTGATCCTTAGGTGTGGGAGTGTGTTGTAGATTTATCGATTGGGACTGGACTCTACAACTTTGAATTTTGATTTACTGTAATTTTCTGTAGAGGTGTCCATCTGTTGCAAAGGCAAATTTCCTTGGTGAAAGGTGTAGACTACTGTACTTATCTGCCTTATGAGGGCAAATGTTTATAGATTGTTGGGATTATGCTGCTTTTAGTAGATTAGTAGTTGTAGATTTTCCTCTGATACCCATGATTTCACCAGCACTGAGAGTCAACTGGGTTTCTAGTACCAGGCATGGTTTCTGTCTTGTTGCATGGATCTTAAACCCAATAAGAGAGCTGTTGATTACTGACAACGTCTGTGTGCCACTACTGAACCTGTAGAGATGTTGTGAAATGTTAATTGATGTGATATTGTGGTTCATAGGCATCTTTACTATGTAAGACTGTTTATTTTTTTCCCCTTCTTTGGAGGCGTGCATGGACTCCTTTGGGTATCACGAAAGCTAGTCCAAAGGAGAGGGCATTCAAGTCTAGCTCAGACTTTTCCTGAGCTCTGTTTCTGAAGTTCATGGTGTCCTCAGGAGTGGGGACTCAGCCTCCACCTATGAAGGGTAACCAAGGGCAACAACAACAGGCTGTATGTTTTGAGTCTCTTAGATATTCCTGGCTTTGGCCTTTTTTTTTTTCAAAGAGAAGAGCTGAGTACTGATTCTTGGTGACTAGGTATAGTGGGACGGGGATAACGTGGGTGAGTGCGGTATTAAAAACAGTCAAGTCAAGCACAAACGGGCACTTGCCAGCTGCTTATTTGTATAGAAGAAGGAAGCAATGAGCCAGTTCAAGGTGACACAGAAGGACATTAACATGGCCGATAGGTAGCAGAGCATGAAACCGGGAGATCCTCGGTGAACTCTAGTGGTCATTTCCTGGACAGGTTGCATTATCAGAAGAAGGTGGAGAGAGGCAGCCATATGTCAACTGGACTTGGTTTTGAAACACAATAAAGGGAGGAAGGAGACCAAGAGATTTCTGGAAGTTCTTGGAACAACCTCAGTTAGGGGGAAATTGTCTAGAGTGAGGGAAGAGGGACCACTTGAGCATGTCTGTGTCTGTCGCAATGCCTTTTCTTTGTTCATCACAATACTTTTCATTGTTATTTCATGCCACAAGTTGAACATTTCTTCCTGGTTTGTCAGGCTCTCTTTTCTAATTACAAGACTAAACACTAAGATTTTACTTGTAAATGTAGTTCATAGAGAAGATTTAAGATTTCCTGGTCATGCTTTCTTTTCTTAGCTTTGAATTCTCCAGATGTGTGACCTGCTGGAGGGTGAGCCCACTCACCTCTGAGGGTCTTCTGCAAACTGTCGTGGCCAGTGGGTTAAGGCTTCCAGACAGATGGTCCCTGCCCTCACTACTTTGTCTCACAGTTCCACCAATCATCTTGGAGGCTCCAGGGAGCTGTTGTGCTCAGGGGACATGAAGCAAAGGGCTTTGCTGTGTAGTCTCTGGCTCCTAAAAGCGACTGTCTCACTTTCATGCACATCATATTTGGAGCTGAGCTGACAGACGACTTTTCTCTGTCTACCCCCATGAGTCGCGATGCTAAGAGCACTGTGTGCTCTCTGACACCAGATTCCGCCGATGGGTGTGGCTTGAAGTTGAGAGTTTATGAACTGTGCAGCTTCTGCTATTGTCTGCAGCATTTCCTCTCTTGTCTCCGAGTCTCATACTTTCTCAGGCAAGGTCAGTTTTATGTCCAGATAAATGTCTGGCTTGTCTTACTGCTAGGATGAGAAGAGTAGGGGAAGTGGGCTGGGGGGTTGGTAGTTGTGGTATTCTCTTTCTGGCAGGGATTCTATTGTGTGTGTGGAAAGATATGTCCCCTATAAAATAATACAGTAAAACAGAATAAAAACCGGAACAATGACTAATCTCATTAGGAAAGTGATTCTTGTTCATTCGGACTGAGGGAAATGGGAATAACGTTTGGGGAAAGAAACTATAATCATTAAAAATATGAAAATAAGGAACTAGTTGCAGGTGAAGTCCATGAGAACATGGAAGTTCAGGCGGATCAGTTGTTTTAGGTTTGTCATGGAGTCAGAAAGAAAGGCAGTCTCCTCCCACTAAATCGATAAAGCCCATTATTTTGTTTTGCTCTGGGAATCACCAAGATTATTGAGCCCTGGTATATAGAAAGCCAATTTTCAAAGCATTTAAACCCTCACCTTCTGGGAAGCATCCTGAAAACCAGCAACAAAAATGAGAACCCACAATGTGTGCGTAGGAGGGAGTGCCCTCAATAGGATTAGGGCCTCTTCTGGCCACCCGCTTCTCTGTAAATGTCTGGTGTCAGATCGATTTATCTGACTTTTTAAAAATAGATCTGTGTGTCATTTTTGAGATACACTCAGTCTAAACAATAGGGAAAATACATGCGCATATTTAATCTACATATAACAAGACACATAGCATGGAGTGAATTGGATACTAAGAGCATGGTGTGCTCTATCTAGGACACAGTATTACGGTAAACATCATTTGAGAGTTTCTTAATCTGTATTGTTCTGCTTTTGCGTGTTCCTTCCTGTCTTTGGTCTGAGTGACCTGCTGATCTGTGCATGTGTCAGAGTGACAGGTGCCGTCCTGCACTGTGTGGAGTTTTCTGGCCACTTTCTTGAGGCAGAGTTGACTTTCACTCACATGACGAGCTGTCCCCTGCACCAGCTCAAAGTCTCCGTAGACGCCGCACTGTGTTCATGCGCTGTGCTGGCGGATCCTTTCCACAGCTTTCAGTGCTTTAGGACACGTGATGTGGCGTGATTCCCCTGCAATTCAAGGGTGATTTCCACATGGCCATGCTGGTGTCTCTGTGGAAGTGACTAGGGCTGCAGGGGGAAGGGCTTTAGAGACATCTGTCACTTCTGATGAGTTAATCAGTTCCCCTTGAGGAGTCGCACCTGAGTGCTGTGTTGCTGCCTCCGCTGCTGAGCTATACTAAAAACTGTCCTCTTGCTGCTTAGTGGAATTGACTGATATTTTAAAAGTCATGTAAATGAGCGACCAAGGGCATGCACATAAACAAACACAACATGTGACTTGCAAACAGAAAAAGTCACAATTTGCATTTTAGTTGGAGGATAAACAGGAAGAAAATTGATCAGAAGCACCTGCTAAATGTCAGGAGCATTTTACCAGCATTTATCATTTAATTTTTTTAAAACAAACCTTCAAGGCAGAGGCACTGTATACTAGAGAATAGGCAAGGGAGACTCTGAAATATGTGAAATAACTTGCCCAGGTTATGGTGCTGTGAGATTGTGACTCCTGTAAATGTCAGAGCTACACCCATGAATTGTCATCAACATGGCTGCCTACACAAGCCCTAAACAGTGATGGCACCAATGGACATGCTAACATGGAAGGGAAAGGCTCCCAGGTCCTCAGCCTTAGTTAGACAAAGAACTACGGGTAACTCAAAAATGCTGAGATTGGGAGAAATCGTCTTTTCCAGGAAATAGACCCATTGGTTGGCTATCCAGTACCAAGTAGTCAGCTCTGAGATCATATACATACAGGCAAAATATGGACTGAGTAGGCTGTATTTATGTATTTAAGAGTATATATTTACATAATATATGTATTATATAAAGATACAAATAAGACATAAATATACATATATATGTTAATATATATGTAAAAATTAAAAAGATGCCATGAATTTGAGAGACAGAGAGAAAGAGAGGAGAGAGAGAAAAAGTGAGCAAGGGGTATACATGGGAGGTGTTGAAGGAATAATGGGGAAAATGATGCAATTATATATAATTTCAAAAAATAAAAATCTAAATAATTCCTCACCAAGGACAAGAATTTGATTAGTCTTTTTCAGGGCCAGGCTTCATAATGAAAGAGTGAGATGAGAATTTGTTTTTGACAAGGAGTCCCTTGTCCTTTCTGGTACACTATTACACCCAGCACCTGCTCTGTCCAAAGCACGGGTTTCTTGTCTATTAATAGCCTTTCTATTAACAATACACAGTGGCTTTCAATATGCCAAGCTTGCTGGTGTTTTCAAGAATTGAACATTTGCAGAAAGACATCTAGAAAGTCTTTGGAGGCTGGTAAACATGTCATATGATTATATGCTATATGATTAGCACAGAGGCTATGGCAGGAAGGGAGGGCATATACCCACCTTGAGAACCTATTTTTCACTCTCATAGGTGCTTAACACACACGTCAAGTTTTGTTAAGCTTGACAAGGGTCAAAGGTCAGAGAAAGTATTTCCAATATGGTTGTAGAGCCAGTAGGATTTAAAACTACTCTGTATAGGCCTTAACGTTTCAATTCCTGTGATCTAGTTTGAAGAAGCAAGTATGTAGTGTTTCATACCTCAAATGCCTCCATGAGAAAATTAAGTACTCGCTCCGAATTACTTTGTAAGGCCAAGGGGTTAACAGCACCTCCTGCTCTTCCAGATGACCAGAATTTGGTTCCCAGTACCCATGTCAGGCAACTCCTAAGCACTGGTAACTACAGCTCCAAGGGATTCCTCAGGTAACACACCACAGCGTATTGACTTAGGGTTGCCTAGGATACTGCCTGTAATAAATGAAACTAAAGGCTATCAGGGTCCCTCTTCTTTACGGAGATTGTTTTTTGATGAAATACAAATTTCATCACATTTTCGTAATAAAATGTTTAACCATATTCTAGGCACAGTAATTGGTATAAAGAAAAACTGGGTACCTAAACTGACTTGAGAAATTTATCATCTAATTCTATGCTCTGTAAGATAACGGCCTTCATTATGACCTGTCTATAACTGGCAATGAGTAGTACATACTTCACACGTGTGTGTTTGTATCTTAAGCTCAGTTTTTACTCCAGTACAAGGTGGATGTTTTATCTTCTAATGCAAAGTTTTAACAGGTCATCTACAGTCACATTTTAAAAAGCACAAGAGTTGAGATCATGGCAAATTAGCTATCAAAACAAGATAAAGCGGAGATAGGAGAAGTTCACCTTGGAAGTAAAGCAAAGCTAGTAGATGAATGTGAAAATGTGAAGGTCAAGAGATGAAATCAAAAGACCATTGGGAGCCATGCGGTTTCCAGGAGGGCACATGACTGGTTCCAGTTAAGACTGGCAAGGGCAATGAAAGGGCACAGTCATCACAGCGAGACCTCTGGCTTGTCTGAGAGACACAGCTGTCCTTTGAGACTTGGAGTGTCTGCCCTGGCTAGCATACCTCATGTTCTCAAAGACATGGGCACCAGAAGAGAAGGTCTGCTCTGTCTGTATCTTTTCTGTTATTCATACAAATGCAAGGCAGACAGGCCACAGACTTATAAAAGATGAAAAAGAAATTCACCAAATATCTGCATGGAAATTTGCAAGACATCGTTTCACTTCAGTGTGTCTAGGATGTGGGTCTACTTTAGATGTTCCCAGTAAGGAGGTTTTCTGTTTTGAAAAGGCCCTGATGGGGCCCTCTCTCCCTCCTCCCAAATCTGTCTCTCTGCCTTAACAGTTTAAAAATGGGATTTTGGTATAAACACACATGGACTGGGCTTGTAGCTCTGTGACAGCAGCAGAGTGCTTGCCTAGCATGTGCAAATCCCTGAGTTCAACCTCCATACCATCAAAAATTATATGTACATATTTTTAAAACACAGACAAGCTCGCAAACAAGCAGGTATGGTTGTAAGAATTAAATTGGAATTTTCCAAGGTAGTTTTGTTAGCAAGCTGAGGAAACTTGGTCAAATACGTCTTCTGATAAGGTCATCTGAGACTTGCAGATAGGACAGTACTGCTTGCCTGTTTTCTTTGTGAATAAAGAGAGCTTCCATGGCAGACACTCACCTTTAGTCCAGTTGTCACTTGGGAGCAAGTCTGTTTTCCCATGCTCAGTTTGCCGACCCCTTTTGCCTCAGAGCTGAGCATATTTCCCTGGTTTATATTCTCTAGAACAAGTCGTGGGAGGAGAAGGTAAGGTTTTCATTAGAGAACTGACCTAGGACTCTGTACAGGGGTTTCTGCCTTTATGTATCTCATGCAAGAAGAAAAGACAAAACTTTAAACGGTCCCTTGAATTCACTCTTGTCCTAAACAGGTCATTCCTTTATTTAACTTGTGTAGATCTTGTATGTGCTTCTGTTCGCTTACAAGTGCATGTGAATTGCTAGATGACTTGTCCTGGTTTTAGATCAAGCATGAGACTCACAATAGTTACGGGGTGACAAAAAAAAATCACAGAAACACCTTTGCTCGGAGCAGAACATCTGTGTTGGAGAGATGATAGATACCAATGCAAATAAAATCTAACACTGTTACCATCATCGTACCGAGCTCTTCCTTTGGACCATCTCATTTGATCTTTGTAGCCTCTCTTCTGGGAAAGTTCTCTCTTAAGGCTCAATCTACAGACAGGGCACAGAGGCTTTGTGGGGTTGGTTAACCTGCGTCAGAGTCGTAAGAACTGAGCTCAGATTCCAGCCCAGGATGAGCACAGAACCAAGGCTCTGAAACACACATAGAGCTGCTGCTGTGCACAACTCCAAGACCAGACAGGAGCACTGTGAGATAAAGCTATAGTGCTGAGATGGGATGGGTAGGGGTGAGGTTGAGATTAGCATGGGGTCATTAGCAAGATCAGGGAGAAGATGAAGGAGGTAGGGAAGAGTGTTTCTCAAAGGGAAGGGAAGAAGGGTGGTCAGTGAGCTAGACAGAAAAAGGTAGTGGGAGAAATTGAAGTATATAACTACGAAGTTGTAGGAGAGTGTGAGGAACAACTACTCTAAGCCTTAGGACAAATGGCAATTCATTGAGGTGGCCTGTGATAGCCACAGGTTTGCTGGAGCACCTGTTGGGATTAGTATAAATTATAGATTTTTGAGAGTCTCATCTTCCAGATACATTGAAATCGGGTTTCCTTTCTCAGCATAAAGCATGACACTTTTTTTTTAATTAAAAATTTTCCACTTCCTCCTCTCCTCCCATTTCCTTCCCCCCTACCTACCTCCCCTCGCTCTCCAGTCCAAAGAGCAGTCAGGGTTCCCTGCCCTGTGGAAAGTCCAAGGTCCTTCCCCTTCCATCCAGGTCTAGGAAGGTGAACATCCAAACAGACTAGGCTCCCACAAAGGCAGTACATACAGTAGAATCAAAACCCATTGCCATTGTCCTTGGCTTCTCAGTCAGCCCTCATTGTCAGCAACGTTCAGAGAGTCCGGTTTGATCACAAAACCCGGTCCAGCTGGTTTTGGTGAGTTCCCATTAGATCAGCCCCACCATCTCAGTGGATGGGCGCACCCCTCGTGGTCCTGACTTCCTTGCTCATGTTCTTTCTCCTACTGACATTTTTTTCTCACATCATTTTTCTCTCTAATCACCAGAGTGATTGGTTGAGGGAAGTGACCGGTTGGGGGAGAAACACTAATTTCCACATCTGGGTAATCATAAACCCTCTTTTCCTGAAATCTTACATGGAAGCATCAAGTGTGCTTGATTTAACATTGAAAGTATGAATGTACTATCTGTATTTAATCCTGTGATGTTTTATAAGTTATCATATACATGACATATTTGATAAATGTTTTATCTGCTATGACTTTATTGGATTATATAACATCGTTTTTTAAAGGTACACTTTGTTTTGATGTTTATTTTTATCTTGGTACTAAGATAAAATAGGATACTTAAAACATCCATGTAAAGCTAATATATGCCCAGCACAATGGTTATATATACTTGTATTTAGAGTTGATTCATATTTTGAAGTATATTTTAAAATATAGAAATACCACATTAAAAAACCAAGTCACCAAACTCTTTAATAATACATGTTTACTTTGAAATTTTGAGTCTTTCCTACGAGGTCAGAGATTTCCGTTTTTGATGCTCAAATCTTCTGACCCTACGGATTGTTTTCATGTGTCGCTGCAGTCGTGTAAGACATTTTTACTTCAAAGGAAAAATGTTATGAATTTATAGTGCTATTAGGACTCAAGAATCTGCTTTGTTTTATTTATTGAGACAGAGGCAGCCAGTAGAAGGCACGCTACACTGAAAAGAAGCAGAGGGATCCTGATGTTTCTCTTCTAGATAGCACAGAAACCGAGAATGCCCCAGGAATTTCTCAGCATTGTTCACCTCCTGACAATCTGTGGGTTGTACAAAGGACAAATGTCTTTCTGAGGCACGGAGAAGGCCAATTTTAGAGGACTGTCCAATCACCATAGACAAATATTTGTGTTCCTGGGGATTATTTGATTTTTATCAAAGCAAATTGAATTAGAAACATAATGTGTATTAAGTCATTGGTATTTACCGTCGAACTCTTTTTCCCCATAGACATTGCCGTGCTACATCTGAGCTCGAAGTCATCAGTTAGACACACCATGTAATGATCCTTATCGTAGCTAGACAAAATAAAAGCCTCTTAGAAGCTGCTTCACAAGATAGCTGCATAACTTTCCTCGCTGGAACTTGTTAAGCAAATAATGATTATTAAAAAGATTGGGCCAGTCTTTTACACCACTTTAAGAAGAACAGTCTCAAGATGTCTAGCCTGTTCCACATTTGGAGAGACTGTGGTATCCAGAGCATGGAACAAAACCTCAGGCAACCTTCAGTAGCTTTTCTTCAATGCTCTGTGAACACTGATGCTGGCTTAGCCATGATGTGTCTTCCAGGCACACCCTCTGTTAATTGTGTAAATGACTTTGTTTGAGCCTAAAACTGTTCAAAAGTTCACAAAGCTAAAACTTTGCAGATACTATTCATGTCCACACTGAAGTTAGTAAAGGCACAGATCTCAGTGGCTGATGTGTAATGTCTCTGCTCTTCATGAGACAGACATCCTCTGAGTTACCAATAAAACATATATACAGATTAATATGGTTAACAAATGTAGCATAGCTTACAGATGTTAACACAGGTTCATGCTAAATACCCTTTCATGCTTACATCCTTGCCAAGCAAGAAAGAGCTAAAATCAAAAGAAAGATCTAGAGGGGGAGGCATGGTTAAGACACAAGCAGAACAGAATCGAGCCCCACAGGCAGGACTGAGAGCCGGCTGTGGTCCTTTCTGCAGTTGTTATGTAAGGTACGGAGGAACAGAAGCTGCTGTGTTAGTCTGCACACAGCATGCCATGTTCGGGAAGATCCAGGGAGAACAGCTGATATTCCAGGCCCTTGTTTTATATACGAACTGAAGAAACCAGACATTGAAGCCAAGCCAAGAGCTCAGTATAAGAGACTGTAAGATGCAGTGTCAGCAATTCAGGACACTTATCTGGCTACCAGAAATTATGACACCATGGCAAAGAAGTGCCCAAAGCAACTGTTTTGCATTCCTGATTTGTGTCCAAACATGTGGAGGATTTTGGAAGGCAGAACTATTTTTATTTTATTTTATTCACATTATTTAGACATCTACTATGTACCAGACATTGTAATAGGTGGGAGAAGAACTTTTAGTGAACTAGATTACACAATGCACACACACACACACACACACACACTTATACACACACACACAATGGAGTTGGTTAATGAGTCGAATTTATTGGAGAAGGGGAACACAAAAGAGCCAAGAGGAGTCAGAAGTCAGATCAGGAAGAAGTGATGTTGCTGTGTGTGTGTGTGTGTGTGTGTGTGCCTCAACAAGGAAGTAGATATGTGTGTGGAGGGGCAGGGATCTACAAGGAAGTGATGTTTGAAGATGTAAATAGGTCCAAGAATAAGCAGATATTCCAGTACGTGCAAGAATACTCTCGAGCCTCTGTCAAGGATCAGTTGCAAGGGACTGCAGGTTAGAAAGGTCAAGATCCAGGGGCGATAGAGGCTAGTCAGCAAAGGAGGGTGTTCTGAGATGAAGGACGGGGAAGCTCGCAAGAGCCAAATTGTACAGTGGGAGGAACAAAAAGCTACTTGACGAGAATAAGAGATTGGCCAGCTGACCAGTTCTAAAACTAGATTAGAGATAATGTCTGGAAAACAAATTCGGGAAAGTGAAGCAGACCACTGGTGCCAGATTGTGTTGTTCAAATAAACGTTGGGAGAGGTAGGGATTAAAAAGTATCCCCAGGGCAAGGCGTGCAACCTGGGGATTTGTGGTAGCAACTGGGAGGATTTTCCCCTCTGGGCAACGTTGGTGCTGCAGGGAGCAGCAGGAGCAGGGAAGTGAGTCACCCAGCGTGGGCTTGTTGGAGATGAGTGTGGTGCGGGTGGGCCCGGGAGGGTATTTGGATGGCAAGATGGAAGAAGCAGAAAGGCCATCCATCTGCAAAGTGAAAGAAGCCTTAGGCTCTCCAAGGAGCACTTTCGGAGGTTAACAGTGCACGAGGCTTTCCCTAGGAATTTTAAGCAAATGTGGACATTTGATAATACCAAGCAAACAACAATAGCAGTCTCTTGGCTCTTCTTAATGGCTTGAATTGTAGTTTCTGAACTGATCCGTTGATGTTCTAATGCC
This sequence comes from Alexandromys fortis, assembly GCF_014885135.2. Classification (NCBI taxonomy): domain Eukaryota; kingdom Metazoa; phylum Chordata; class Mammalia; order Rodentia; family Cricetidae; genus Alexandromys; species Alexandromys fortis. The sequence goes on along the minus strand of NW_026067976.1, from coordinate 700,413 downwards.
TGGTACCTCCAAAAATGTGCCTTTAGTTGGAAAAAAGGGTTGTTGTAGGTGTTATTAGTCAAATTAAGATGAATTTATTCCAGGGTAGCCCAGTGAGTTACATATCATTGCACACAGAAGACACTGGACACAGAGACACTGTGGGGAGATGGCCACATGAACACAGAAGGACTCATGAAGCCTGTGACGAGGGAGGCAGCAGGCTTGGCATGATATACCTGCCAGCCAGGGAATGTTACCCATTGATGGCCATCATGGGAGCTATGAGAGAGGCTGAATAAAGATCCCCTCAGAAAGTAGCCATGCTGAATACACTTCAATGTCTCTATTCCCAACTCTGTGACAGTTTCTCAGATTTTAGCGATCCGACTTCAACAGTCCTAGGAATCTCACCGTTTTTTTTACTATCTTCTAGTCTTTTCTCTCAGAAAGAAACCAGATTTTTTTTCTGTCCAATATTCCCTACCCCTTCATTTTAAAATTGTCCAAAAATCATGAAAATATTTTGATAGTAAAATATTTCAAAACATATAACAGACTTCATTCCTTCAAACATCTAGATTCATCAGATGACAATCTTTTTTGTATTCACTTCTACTTTTTACTCTCAGAAAGAGATATTGCTGAAGTCTTCCTTCTCTCAGCCTTCTGCCATTTCTATTCTCGTTCCTGATTCTTATATATATTTGTAAGGCTGTATCTAGAGCAACACTTTATTTATAAAGACTTTCCACTGTCACTCAGGATCACTCAGCTCATTGCCTCCTATGATGGCAATGATCATATTATGTTTTAATTGTCATCTCTAACAATGAGAAAAAAAGTCTGGCTCCTAAGCCATTATCTGATGTCTATGCAAACCTAACCCTTGGTCAAAGTGAATCTTAATTCAACAACGTGCTCATAAAACCATTCTCCTGGACTGGTGAAACGTCTCAGTGGGGACAGTGGGACCTACATGGTAGGAGAGGACCAAATCTCTTATGATATCCTCTGACCTCTTTCATTTATATACTGTGGCATGTGTACTCCTCCAACCATAGCTAAATAAATGTAATAAAAAGTGTAAGGCCTTAATCCTGGATGACCTATCTTTCTTGCTTATAAGTTGTAACTTTATAAATTTTACTTATTTAACATAGTGGAGTTATGATTCCCCCCAACTCTTCCTTTCCTCCTCTTGGTATATTGTTGGTACTCTGTTTCCCTTCTCTCTTGCTCTTGGACTTGACCATGTTTTCTTAGACCAGTGGAAAGCAGCAGAAGTGACTTCATGCCAGTTCCCAGCCGAAGCTTTAGTCTCACCAGTCTCCTCTCTCCTCCCCGTGTTCCACCGTTAGTCTTAAGTCGCTGCAGGATCCAGAATGAACCCAACCTGAAAGTCTGACTGCTGCAAAGCCTTACAGACCCTCAGTAAACCCATAGATGGTGGTTATTGAGAATTGGGCGATTGTCACACACCCTTAAAGCAGGAGGAATTTCTCTAGTGCAGTAGAGTCAGAACTACAGCATACACAGTCATACTGGTCATCCACTTTTCCAGCTCAATTATTATTTATTTCTAGTAAATATTCCACAAAGTGTTTTACACACACACACACACACACACACACACACACACACACACACCTCCCTCAGCAAAAGCTGTAGAGGCCCAAAAATGTGAGCTTATCTCAACCTTGTTTGAAGGTCAAGAGTTTTAGCATGTTCAAAGTTATTGACAACAAGTGTGGCTACACAAACCACACCCTGTGGTTACTTGGTCTTTTTGACATTAAGATGGCCCATATAGGGTAGATCCACTCCACCCTGACCAATGGTCAGGATATTCAAGCATATTTTTGCTTCTTCTTATTATTTTTTTTTTAATTAGGAGGTTTGACCTTGGGAGTGGCTGCTTTCAGGATACTTGGTCTAGGGTGGGTTCACTGCCTAAAAATAACAGAATGCTAATAACTTGATGCCTCAAAGTACTGAAGCAACTAACTGTTGTAGTTACCCTTTGTATCATGTTAAAGCAGTCTTTTGTCCCCCCCCCCCCCCCCCCCGTTGTATTGTGGTATAAAAGTGTATGGAAAATTAAATTGCAGGCGAATTTCAACTTTCACCGGACCTCCCTCCCAATTCTATCCTGTGTTTTCTTTTCTTTTTTTTTTTTAAAGTTTTACTTATTTATTATGTATACAGTATTCTCAGTACTCTGCCTGCAGGCCAGAAGAGGGCACAGATCTCTTTACAGATGGTTGTGAGCCACCATGTGGTTGCTGGGAATTGAACTCAGGACCTTTGGAAGAGCAGGCGGTGCTCTTAACCACTGAGCCATCTCTCCAGCCCTATCCTGTGTTTTCTGTTTTATTCTTTTCACTTGTGTCTTCGTACCCTTTTCTAATCCCCATGTTCCTACCCTGATAAGTGGTATTTTTGTCGGAGCTGGTCTCCTCCGACAAAAAGCCTATTTCTTTTACAGACAAAAATAAGTTAAGCTGTGGGAATCAACATCCTCTTATAAGAGCGTGGTGTCCTTCTGAGGGAGATAGTGAGGGCTGAAGACAAGGATGTTGCCGCCTTCATGGTGCCAAAGGGAAAGGAAGGCTTAGTGTCAGCAGCAGCAGACGCTTCAGGGAAAGGAGTTTCTCTACTTGGAAGAGCCTCAGACAACTGAGACTCATTTTCCCGTACTTGCTCAGGATCAGCCCAACAGTTGCCCTGCCTTTCATTTGCGTCCTGTGTGTCCAAAGCTATTGGGCGGTTTTTTAAGTTCCCAGAGAAAGACTGAAACAGGCTTCGCTTTCCCGCCCCGCCCCCCGGGGGGTAATTACATACTCGGCAAAACAGCAAACTAGGACCCGAGGCTGTCAGTGAAATCTGGTTTCTCTCAGGTGAGAGGTATTTTGGATCTGGAAAGTTAAGAGGGGAATATGGCTTTACCAGTACTAGAGGGAGCTGTGGTCAGCGCGGAGCCGATAAAGGCCTTTGTTTTCCGTGTTTTGATTGGCCCTGTGAGATGCCCCAGCGGCTCACGCGTCCCTCTGTATTCCTATTAGAGGGACCTAAAAGTGCTGACACAGGCTTGCAGCTCGGCCCCAGCGGCTTGCCAGGGTAAACTTGTGTAATGTACTGCACAACCCTCCTAACAACAGAGGCTCTTTTGTCACCCGAACAGAGGCTATTAAGAACATGAGTCATTAAAAAGAGCTTTAGAGAAGGCAGCGGCATTTTCCAGTACTGTGGCTTTGGGGCGCTTCACGGAGCCTCAGGGCTCTGGACAAACGGAAGCATTTCTCCAATCGCTAACAATCAGAATTGATTTAAAAAAATATCCCCAAATGCCTCTTCTGGATGTTAAAATATGCCCATTTTTTAAAAATGAGAAAGGAAAGGAGTTAACAAGCCTTTTCCTGAATTTACATAAATACGACAAAAAGAATATTTTCAAACCCTAAGTTGGCCTGGGAATCTCTGGCTTCCTCACAATAGCCCAGATATTTCTTTCTCTTTCCCCTTCTACTCCTTGTGCGTTCCTCCCTCCCTGCTTCCTGTTGTCCGGGCTGATCTTGAACTCCTGGTCTCTGCCTCTCAGGTAGCTGTGACTGCCTCCTAATTTTTAATACATTCAAAAGTGTAAGTGTGGGAAAACGAGGGCTAAGAAAGTCTTCGTTCTACTTGAATGAAAAGACACTGCTGTTTAATCCTGTTTCCGCTAGAATTTTTCTGCAGCACTTCTGTGTAGTTAAGATTACACAGTCTGTGTAATTAATTTTGTTTTCTTCATTTTCTTTGGCTTGTGTTGCTCTATTGAGAGACTGAGCATACGGCTCAGTGGCCATGCTTGGCCTCTTGCCTGTCTTTTTGGAATCCAGCAACACTAACATATTTGCAAATTCAGCTGAATGAGTGGCTTCAACGGAGCCTATACAGCTTCACAAAACTAAAATATTTACTTTCTGGCCTTTTACACAAATAGCTTATAAATCCTTAGGATAGGATGTTAGAGTCACATGTTAATAGCATTTTAAAGGCTCTCATATGCACACGTTAGCCATAAATGTTTGTTGTTCACTAACATTGCCTTCGGAAACTATTTACTCTATTGTGCAGAGCCAGATGTATATGTTTGTATATAAAATTCTATACCTATAGTACTGGTATAATATTTCTAAATTTAAATTTAAATCGTTCATCTGTTTTTTTGTTTGGTTTGGTTTGGTTTTTCGAGACAGGGTTCTCTGTAGCTTTGGAGCCTGTCCTGGAACTCGCTCTGTAGACCAGGCTGGCCTTGAACTCACAGAGATCTGCCCACCTCTGCCTCCTGAGTGCTGGGATTAAAGGTATTTACCACTACCGCCTCGCTCGTTCACTTTTTACTAATTTGTATCTAAAACTTTTTGCTTTTTGACAATTTCATATAAATGTATAAATGTACACGCACATAGTAATGCACGCATGTAATGAACTTTGGTTAAGCTCAGTCCTCATTACCCTCTCTCATTCCTTTCTTCCTCTGAACCCTCCTTCTTCTCACCAAGTCCCCTCCTGCTTTCATTCGTGTGTGTGTGTGTGTGTGTGTGTGTCCCACTGAGTTCAGTTGTGGTTGCTGGCATAAACATGTATGAAGGTTATTTACTAGAGCATGAGCAACTTACCAGTGTATGTAGCACAGAAGAGAGCGGCCTGCCTCCCCCCACATGCCTTCAACCATAACCATCAGTAGTCCCTCAGCGAGGGGTGGGGCCTTGTGAATCGTTCCCTCTTTCATGATGAAATGTTGGCAGGCTCAATCTTGTGCAGGTCCAGTGCTGGTGACCACATTGTAGTGAATGTATGAATCTTTTTACAATATGCTTCCCTAGCCTGTGGCCTTCCCCTTCTTTCTACCCCTTCTTACTTGATGCCCCCTTAGGGTTGGAGAGGGTTGGAGAGGCTGATATAGATGATTCGGTTAATACTGAGTATTCCACTGTCCTTTGCTCTAACTTTGATTGATTATGAATATCTGGGTTAACCATTATACACTACAATAAAAAGCTTCGGACAAAAGCCAAGAGAAGCACTAATCTTTGGATATAAACATGAGTATTTAGAAGGCAGTTTGACCACATGTCCTTTTAGCAAAACAACAGGAGTGGGTGTCCAACAAGCATCTGTGATCTGTGCAGCCACCATCTCTTGACGATGCTTCCAGTAACAGACATTAAAGCCTGGAGGGCTCACCAGTGTTGGACAGCTGACGGCAGTGATTCCCAGTTCCCAGATTCCAATGGCCACTATTTCAGTGTGGAGAGATAGGGTTTTTGAAATCTTCCCCCTTCCAGGGTTGGCTGTTGACAGGCCCACTCTTGTTCAGGTTTATTGTAGGCCAGGAGAGTTCATTGAGTCCATGATTGGAACCATAGCATCATGCAAAGAAGATGGCATTCTGTAGCCCTTCCTCGTCTTTCTCTCTTCTCGCTCTTACATCTATTTTCCTTCTCTTCTACAAAAAGCATAAACTCATAATTGTTACTTTACTTTGAGTTTATCCCCACTGCCTTTTCTACTTTGTTTGAGATTCAAAACAAAAAGAAACAAAACACCAACAACTTGATGTTATTTAATTCACATAAAACTTGCTTCATTTATAGCCAGGTAATGGTGGCACACTCACTTGGGAGGCAGAGGCAAGAGGATCTCTATGAATTCAAGGACTCCTGGTCTACGTAGTGAATTCGAGCCAGAAAAAGTTATATAGTGAGACCCTCCCTCAACAAACAAGCAAACAAACCCTAAGCAAAGTAAATAAACAAAGTGACAGCAACAAAAACTCCAATTCCTTATTTTTTTTCAAAGTTTAAAATTTTTTCCTAATAAAACACTTAGAAAAAAATCCTATTGTTAAATTTTAAAATGTATAGAAATTTTTATTTCCTCAAATCTCTCTCTTAAGTATCTCCTAGTTTTTCTAAAAAATTATTCTAAAAAACAGTTTGGATCAAAAAATTTTAAAAGATAGTATACAGGATTCTAATAAATCTATACTTAGTTATCACTATTATTAACATATGTTATTATTTAAATGTAATGTATTCAACGGGGTCACAGTGTTTGGACAGTTGGTCCTCGGATGGTAGCATCATTTTGATAGGCTGTAGAAAATTTGGGAGGTGGGGCTAAACTAGAAAAAGTAGATCCATGCTATAGAGATGGGCTTTGAAGCTTATAGCTCAATCCCACTTCTCATTCCATCTGTGCTTCCAGATCCACAAAGATGTGGATAAGCAGTTATGCACTCCTGATGCTTCAGCTTCTATGTTGTCTCTGCAGTGAGGGATTATATCCTCATGGACAAAATGAAATCCTTCCTTCCTTAAATCGGTTCTTGTTATCTAGTAATCATAGGAAAAAGAAAGGCAGCTAATACAGGAAATCTGTACGAGGAGTAGGGTTTTATATCCATGTGGTTTGTAAGCTTTAGGAACTATTTTACAGGTTTGCAGAGGGAATGTAGAAAGATTTGGAACGAAGGGCTAGAGAAGTCCTAGAAGGTAATCAGTAAATCTGATGGTGTTTTGGAAGACATAATATGGATAGAAATTCAGTAATGAAAACTGTTTGGAAAGGAACAAAGCCTCTATCATGAACTGGGACAAAGGCCATTAACTCTATATTCTCTCAAAGACTCTGGCTGTATCCCACCCAGCTCCTGAAAATCCACACGAGGCTTTAATAAAAATGCTAGACTAATTTGTTTGATGGAGGAATTTCAAGGCATCATAGCATTTAAGATGTAATATTGTTATTGATTAATGCATTTATGACATTTGTAGAAAGATTCAGAACAGAAAAAAAAGTAGAAAGATATGAAAATATTCAGTTTGTTGAGGAAAGGAGTATGAATACAGTAACAATTATGGACAGAGTGCTAAAACAGGTATGAACAAAGTCTCTGTAACTTCTGAGACTGGCACCATTCAAGAGAAACTAGGACTTTGCAATAACACAATAGGAAAACCTGCTTGTAGATAAGATCCCATCCATTAACTGTATTCTATGTGTAACAATGCAAATTTATTTGAGACTAAATGCCTGAGAAAACAAAGTTTTCAGGGAATCTTGCCAAAGCAGAGCTACTCAAAGTGTTCTCATGCACAAAAAGTACACACACACACACACACACACACACACACACACACCACTGAAGCTGTGGGTCAAGTGTGGTAGGCTTCTACTCAAGATGCCTACAGACCTTGTTGACATCATCTTATTTTGCCAATTTTGCAAGTATTGAAGATGCAAAGCTGAAGGATTATAAAGTTGTCAGCGATGTTCCAGAAATCTTCAGAGGCCAGATAACACACACACAGCAGGGACACATACCTTGTTTGAATCCCATGACTGGGCTCTCTGTGAAATTCTGAAGAGGAAGTTTAAGTCAGAACGGGGTGCCCACTATATAGGGATTGTTACAGTATGCTAAGTCCACTAAAGCAAGCTTCAGGTGTCAAGTGGAGTAGAGCTAGCCCAAGAAAGAGGCTGCCTTTGCTGCAGGCTATTGAGTTGGAAAGGTGTGGCTACCTAAGTCCATAAATGCCAGATGCATTTCAGCAGTATTTGATGTTTGTTCTGCTGAGGGTTTGTCTTGATTCAGTTCTATTTTTCTTGTTATGCTTCATTGCTTTTTTTTTTTTTTTTTTTGGTAAAGGGAATGTTTCTTCTTCAACATCAAATACTGGAAATTTATAATTTATATTTTGGTTCACAGTTAAGACTTATATGAAACACTTTGGACTTTGAACTTTAGCACACTGTTGGAACTATTAAGGACTCGGGGGACACCGAGAGATGGAGTGAACTCACATTGCATTGTGAGAGGGACATAAACTTTTGTGAGGCCAGGGGTAAGTAGTGAGAGATAAAATGATGCATTTGGTGTCAAGTTTGGAGCTGTGATGGTTAGTTTGATTGTTAACTCGACTAGATTAAGAAACACTTAGGTATTAGTGGGTCGCACCTAGGATTTGTCTATTGTGATGTTTCTGGAGGTTAACTGAGAGATGACCAGCTCTCAATGTAACCAGCATCCCATGGGCTTGAGTCTCAGACTGAATAAAAATTGGAAAAGAACAAGATGTGATGGAGGGTAGCCCCTGAAATGCGAGCCTAGATGCATTCTCTTTTTCAGGTATTCGTCACAGGGATGAAAAAAAGGAACAAATGTTTCCCAATTTGGTCTGCACAGACACCTGATCTTGAATTATGAAAGCTGATTATTGTAAGCTTAATCCAGTAATGATTTTTATTGCAAGCGCTGTACCAGTTGTGGTTCATTGTCACTGTTTCTTGTTTCTCAGCAGATTAAATCTTCCTGGCACCTGGTATACAGCTCTTGATCTAGCAGATACTTTCTTGCTCTATGTCTGTAAGTCCTGCAGGAAGCAATCTGTGTTCACCTGGCAAGGCCAGCAATATACTTTTATTGTCCCACCTCAAGGGTATTTTAACTCTCCAATCCTGTGTCATATGTTAGTTCTGAAGGGGTATTAATCACGTCTCTTTTATAATGCTTCACACTAGTATGTTATGGTAATGATATTATGCTGTTGAAACAATATCTCTGGATTTGTTGACGAAATGTTTATGTCTCAGAGAATAGTAAATAAGTCTAATAATAGTACAGCAGTGGGCTTCTACATCAGTAAAATTCCTAGGTGCCCAGTCATGCAAGGTATCCTTTAATTTTTTTAATTAAAAATTTAAATTTTATGTGTATATGCATTTGTATTTCTCTCAGCATTCCTTCATGTAAACCTTTCCATGGTCAGGTCCATCACAGCATGTGCACTTTCTGGTACCAGTTTCTGTAGTTGATTGCTTTTCTAATGCTTTGAAAACACTGATCAAAAGCATCTCGGGGAAGAAACGGTTTATTTGGCTTACTATTCCACATGATAATCCATCACTGAGGGAAGTCAGAGCAGGAACTCAAGCAGAAACTGGAAGCAGGAAGTAAAGCAGAGACCATGGAGGAACTCTCCTCACTGGCTTGCTGTCCATAGCTTGCTCAGTTTGCTTTCATTCACAGCCCAGAACCACATGGCCAAGGGTAGCTCATCTCACAATGGTCAGGACCATCCCACAACAGTCTCTAATGGAAAAACCGCCCCCAAATGTGTCCATAGGCGGATCCAATGGAGGCAATTCTTTAACTGAAGCTCCCTCTTCCCAAGTGACTATCGTGCATCAGTTGAGAAACACTGTCTAGCCCAGCTAGCAAGTCACCGTCTGAGATTTTCATCACGGTCTGGGTTTTATCTGATTCACCAAACCATGAGTTGGATATGTACATAAGCAACTCATCATCAAATGGAAGTGGTATATGTGACAAGGGCTTAGCAGGGCCTAAGGGCACAAGGAAGTTACACGAAGGAGTGATCCAAACACCTGGGGCTCCTACTTCTGTCACGGAGGTTTCTCTTGACCATCAAGTACCATTGACCTCATGGAGTGTGCCTTGGGGTTGGTGAGCTGAGGAAGAGAACATAGGGATTATTTATATACGGTTCTACATACTTTTCATGTACCGTTCCAGCAGCTGCAACATTGCAGCCCTTTGTGGGAACATCCTTGAAAGACAGTTATGGAGTGGAATCTACACATTAGGTAAAACTTCAGGCAATATACTTGATTGGGCATTGTTCTTGGAAGGAAAAAAATGAAAAGATATGTGATTATATACTTACCCATGGGCTGTAGCCAATGGTTTGGCTGATGGTCAGCGACTTGGAAGGAGCATGATTGGAAAATTAGTGAGAAAGACATTAAAGAAGGAGGTAGGTGTATGGACCTTTACAGATATAAAGAGGCTGTGGAGATATCTGTGTCCCAGCTAAATGCTCATCAGAAGCTGACCTCAGTAGGAGAGGACTTCAGTAGTCAAGTAGTCACGCTGACCCATTATATGGATAGTAGTCAACCTCTTTCTTCAGTCATGTTTGCCATTGTTCAGTCAGCCCATGAACAAAATGACATGATGGCAAAGATGCAGGTTATGTATGGGATTAGCAACATGGATTTTCAACTACTAATATTCATCAGAGTATGAATGTTGATGATAACTAGATATGTCACAGCAGAGACCAGCACTGAGCTCTGATATGGCATCATTCCCTGGAGTGAACAGTCAGTGACTTGGTGGCAGACTGACCACAGTAGACCACATCCATAATAGAATGGGCAGAGCTCTGCCTTCACTAGGAGAGATATTTATTCCAAGTATTTTTTTCATGTTAATAAACACCTTTATTTAGGACATCATAGCGGGAAAGTTCCCAGCTAAATGCACAGACAAGCGAGGTATTATTGTGTTAACGCAGGAGCCAATGAGTTACAAGGGTCTGAGTATGAAGGAGACAGCACCACGGTTGTGGGTCAGACCAGGACAGAGGCCCTAGGCTGATGCCGCTTTCCCATAGTGGGGCATGCTTTCAATAGTTATATTGTTTCAGTAATGTCAGGGGACCAAATAAAAAAGTGGAACCAGATTCTCTGACGTCTTGACTGAAGCCGCTTTGCACACACAAATTACAGGGCATTCTAGTGGCACTGCCACAGGCAAAGAAAGCCTGCTTCTTCCTCACTGCTTTCTTATGTTCATTCATGCCTGAACTCTCCACTTTGAACCATGCCTTGATGAAAGTCTCAGACACACAACGCAAGTGTCTCAGGTAGCAACAGGCTTAAGAGCAACAGGCATCTCTGCTTAGCTCTCCACTTGCAAGTAGCCAATGCCTTACCTCAAGCACAATACAGAGAACCGGTTAAGGAAGTGGGGTATGAGCAAAAGCAGTAAACAGCATTCGGGATCTCTGGTCTGTGCAAAGTGACATGAGGCTGCAGAGTTGCTGCTCACACTGCACTAGCGACCGCAGCCTCTAGTTCAGTCTGCAAACTGCGGGCTAAATGTCTTATCTCTAGGTCTGACATTAGCTCACCTCTGTAGCTCTCTGAAAGGAACCAAATGTGAAGGAGTAGCATTATCTACAGCACAGGCAGGACCGAGAAAAGGGTGAAGGCTCACACAGAATTAACACTTTTGCCTTGAAGGGCACCTTGAGTTACATTTGGCACATTGTTTGAATTTGTCTTATTAGGGACAGGCTTACAGACATTTTATTTGTATTTTAACTTTTGGCAAAAATACTTTGGTCATCGTTCTACAAAAACTTTGTAAAGGGTTATTTTTGATTCAGATACTCTGAGAAGCGATTCACAACAAGAACCAAAAAGTGAACATCTTCATAGCTAACATGAGAGCATCTTAAATAGAGCAGGAGTCAGTAGTGCTTACAGAAAGGAGGGTCCTCTTAAGGAAAAGGAGCCAGTATCAAAATAAGGCATACCCTGTTATTGCCACTGATTTGTACTAGGCAGTCAGTAGTGTTTGGAAGACGTGGACAAGATTACCCAGGAGTATATATGTATGTGTGTAATTAGCATTTAATATATAGTATTTTTTCCCTTGGTGTCCAGGATTCACAAGTCCAGGAATAAATGGGTGGAAGTGGCAACTCACCATTGTCCTCTGATCCTCTAGCAATAGTTTTGCTTCCAGATTTTGTAAATTTGTCATACATTATCTTGCTTTCCAAAGGGAGATATCTACCAGGAGGTGCAACAATCAGTCTATTGAACTAGAATCTGATTTACCCCTGGTCCTTTGGGCTTCTCATATCTTTGAGTCAATAGGCTAAGATGTCAACAGGGGCAATTGATCCAGGGTACCAGTGGGAATTTGAACCACTATTCCACTGTGGAGATCAAAAAGAACATGTATGCAGTGTAGGAGACAACTTAAGGCAGGTTTTAGTCTTTTTTTTTTCTAAACACACTTTTTTAAAAAAAAAAAAAGATTTATTTATTTATTATGTATACAGTATTCTGGGTATTCTGTCTGCATGTATGCCTGCAGGCCAGAAGAGGGCACCAGATCCCATTACAGATGGTTGTGAGCCACCATGTGGTTGCTGGGAACTCAGGACCTTTGGAAGAGCAGGCAGGGCTCTTAACAACTGAGCCATCTCTCCAGCCCCCACCTTCTTAAGCTAAGAACAGGGTAACTACAACTCAATCTGGGCAAGATAACAAAAGGCCTAGAACCTTCAGCAATGTAGGTGTGGGTCACCTTTTCAGATTCAAGGCCTGCTGAGGTGCTTGGTGAGGGTGGAGGAAACACAGAAAGGGTATTAGAAGGGTAGTCATAATGACCACATGACAAGTTAAAGAAACAAAGATTGTAATTATAAGTGTTTTTTCTTGTTTTGTTGAGAATTTGTTTGTGCCTATATACATATACCAAGTACATATGTGCCAATCGCTATAACAACTCAGTTAATATCAGCATTTTACGTTGTGAAATCTGTACTATCAGACTTAAATTAGGAGATACTAAAAGAGTAAACAGACTAGACAGAAACTGCCATCTAGTCTGTGAAAGAATTAGTCTGTTTTCAGCTATCTGTGGAATAGTTATCTTAAGTTCGGTAGACTTACAACCTGACTACTTTGTTTAGAAATTCAGCAGGACATAAAGGATGTGCTTCGGCTGTTAAGTTGACAAGGAATGGACTTATGGTCGGTGGCCTTGATCAACGTGACTGAATTAAGAGGTAGTAAGGTCTCATAAAACATACCTGTGCGTCTGTGGGGGATATTTCCAGAGACTTTGTGGTGGGATAGTAACAGGGAGGGAAATATCTACTTTCAAGGTTGGCGGTATCCTCCAATGGGTGGTGCAGGTAAAGTCCTAGGAAAAAGTACTGAGTATGTGTTGGCTTTAATTCTTTTTGAGCAGGTGCATCTGTTGCTACTATTATGGTCCTTCATGGACAACATCTTCATCTGTTTTAGTATTAAAATAAGGACTCAATACTGGCGACTCTCCTGAGACCTCTCAGGCTTTCAGTGCTGAACTGGGACTGCTGAGATATCTAGATCTTTGGGCCAAACAGCACAGAGTCCTCTGCTTCCTGAGTCTGAGCATTCATATGACAAATTGTTGAATTACCCTGAGTTTATTGTGTAAGGTAATCTAACGATCCCTTTTAATGATGCAGTTACATACATTACAGTAGCTCTGCTTCTCTAGAGACCCCGCCTAATACAATAATTTCATTGGCGTTGTAAATTTTTAAGAAGTTAATTAACCAGTGCTGATACATAATTATTAACTAAAGCCCATATTTTGTTGGAATTTACTTAGGTTATAAATTATATCCCCTTTCTGTTCTAGATCTCATTTAGGGTACCGTAATGTATTTAGTTGCCTTATTTTAGTTTCTTCTTGGTAGTGACAGTTTCTCTGGCTTCTTTTGTTTTTGATAAGCTAAACAGTTCAGGTAGTATTGGCAGGCATTCTAAGGAATGCTTATCTGTTAGAGTTAGGCTGGTGTTTTTCTCATGGGGCTTTGAGCAACTTGGAGAACGACCACAGAGGTGAAGTGTCATTGCTGTGATCTCAAATCAAGGGCACATACTATCAGGATGATTTATCACTGCTGATGTTGACCTTGGCCATTTGTCTGGGCTAGTGTTTACCAGGTTTCTCCGTGATAAATCTACTGGTTTTCCCCCTCCCTTCTCTATTGACTATTTGGCAGAAGGTTTCTGTGAGAGTTCATATTTGAGGAATGAAGATTTATGTACCTCCTTCTCAGAGGAGTACTTATATAAATTATCTGAAACTTTCCTGAGTGAGAGTTTTTTTTAAACTTTATTTATTTATTCATTAATTTACATCAATTTGTAATTATGTGTGTTTATTTAATCCTTTGGGTTATAATATAAATATTTTATTTTTTATTCAAGTTGTTTCAAATGTGGCTACTGGAAGCTTTTTAGTTGGCTCCCTGTGTTTCTTCGGCAAAGATAAGTCAATGCGAGTCTTTGTCTACTTATTTTTATTGCATCTACTCCCCTGTTTTTATCCTGTTCCAAGTAGTCAGCTTGATGTAGTGACAAAGTTAATAGATGGAATATGTGAGAGATTTTTCAATTACCAGAAATCACAAAATACAAGTAGTATGTGTTTGGTCATGCAAAAGAGTAGTGAAGGATATTTAAAATATTTACATAGAATGATTTCCACTTCCCCACTGCATGTACAGGATAAAGCTGGATGGAAATCATTAGGCATTGTGAGAGATGAAATATTTCTCTCTAAACTTGCTCTTGCCTGCTCTCAATAAAATACGTGAAACTTGTCTATCATTAACTTTCAGCAATGTCTACTACTTGTACTTAGGAGCAAATACTTTTTTCATAATATAAAGGAACATAAAATTTTATACTTAAAATACAGACAATGAGGACTTGGGAGATTGCTCAGTGGTTAAGAGCTCTTTGCTGTTCTTGAAGAGAACCCAGGGTCTTTTCCAGAACGCACTGGGGGCTTACAACAATCTGTAACTTAGTTCCAGGGTTTCTGACATGCTCTTCTGATCTACACAGGCATCAGGCACATATGTCTCTCTATCACACACAGGTAATGCACATATTAAAAATTATGTATCAGAACATCTCATTATAGGTCATTTCCTGTAATATTTCACAGACTTTCAGGCAATGAACAGCTTATCTCTTCTGCCTTCTGTCTTCCCAAGGTCATTCGTACACCAAAATGCCAGGAGGGAAAGAGTTTGTACACAGGTGGTTCTGGTAGTATCTTCATCTCCTTCATTCCTTATACACTTTCTGCTTTCTTTATAAATTTCTTTCCTCTATTTAATTTCTAGTTTTCTAGTTTTCTGAGTGTCTGTTTGCTTACTTAGAGATAAAATATAATCTTTATCAAGTTCACAAGGTAGCTGTTGGATTTAGCTACTGAAATCTTTGCTATATCTGAACTTGAAATTATTTAAATGTCTGTGTTCAAGTTTGCATGTAGTGAGCACACATGTGAATGTATGAGTACCATCTCCTAGGTTCTAGGAAATATTTTGATTCTTGACTTCCTAGATTTAATAAGCTCGTCAAAAGGGGCATTTTTAAAACAAATAAAAGGCCAGGGCTGATGGGGCAGATCTGTTATTCCAGCTTCTTGGGAGGCTGAGGTAAGAGAATTACAAGTTCAAGGCCTGCCTGGAACATAAAGAGGGTTCATGATTAGTCTTGGCAGCTTAACAAAATTGTCTTAAAAATAATGAGAAGCCAGGCGGTGGTGGCGCACGCCTTTAATCCCAGCACTCGGGAGGCAGAGGCAGGCGGATCTTTGTGAGTTCGAGACCAGCCTGGTCTACAGAGCTAGTCCCAAGACAGGCTCCAAAACCACAAAGAAACCCTGTCTTGAAAAACCAAAAAAAAAAAAAAAAGAGATATAGGTTGGAAGCAGAGAGCTAGTTGAGCATGCGCAAGACCCTCAGTTCAGTCCTCAGTACCACAAACAAACACACTAAATAAACAAGCTAACAAATAAATAAGCCAAAGAAGCTAACAAGTTACAAATCTCAGTTCAATCCCCTGTGTGGACAATAGCATAATCATATTTTTGGAATATAATCTTGGCTGAACAAGCATCTGCTAAGCCTAGAACATGTAGGAAGTACTACAACTACATTAACAGACAGTATATAATAGTTGTTATTCAAGAGTACTGAAGAAAAGAAAACCCCCAAGGCATGGTGTTATGCATTTGGAAGAGTAAAAGATTCTACAGAAGAAAGTACCTTTATATATGCATTTCATGAGTGTTTCAACAGAAAGAGATATGGCCTCCATATGCTCATAGCCTTGTCACCATCTCCACAGCTTGGCTTCCTGGTAGAACCACAGACACCATGTCTAGTGTTAGATCTCATTCTGGGGCTTAGGAATGAGAAACCAAATCTTTGGGCAAGTTGAGGTAGTCAAAACATTGGAAATCAGAAGAATTTAGAAATATCTTAAAAGAAGAAATATAAATATTCAGTAAGTATCTGAAGTACTCACTGTCTTCAGTCCCCAGTGAAATAATAATCAAAATTACATAAATGTTGTGTGACCCCAGTTAGAATGAGTATTATCAGAACATAAAAGCTGGTGAGGATATGGATAAAAAATAATTCTTACATTTTATGGATGGAAATATCAGTCAATAGGCACATTTTGGAAAGAAGTAGGTAGAGTCCTCATGAACCAGAAACAGACTTAACATGTGATCAAGTTGGCCCACTCCTGTGTGTTCAAAGAAAATGATGGCAGAACTCAACAGACAAGCGCATAAGTCATGTGATCCATATGGCTGCCTGTCAATAGTTAAACAGATAAAGGAGAAATGGAGTATTATGCAGCCATTAGAAGAATGAGAACTTGCCATCTGAAGCAAAATGCATGGAAATGGATAATGTCATGCTAAACAAAGCAAGAAAGGCAAAAAACAAAACACAACAACAAAACAAACCAGACCAAAACAAAAGCAAAAGTAGGGTGCCATTAGGATGGAGTAGGTGAAACACACACACACACACACACACACACACACACACACCCTCCTGGGGCAGCTTGGCCTGGACAGGAAGAAGAAACCACAAACTGCTAGTTGGTCACCATTATGGTGAGCAAATACATTTGTGGGTTATGGGAGAGAGAGAAGCAGAATGGTTCATGTCTTGTGGAGAGAGACAGATCTGAAGAAACAAAAATGGTGAACAACAACAGTTTGATACAGGTGGCCTGCTTGTCACATAGCCATGGTAACATCTGGGCTAGGGCTACTGCCAAGGACTATGTTGGGTCCACCATCCTACTATAGCCAGGGTTTGTCTTGATCTCCAAGGCTTGTGTTGCTACCAAAGGCCACAAGGATGCCTGAGTTCTGAGCTACCACCTCTGACCATGATGAGGTCCAAGTGACGATCTATTACTGGAGTCATGAAGATCTCAGTGTCCTACTCTGCCACCCTGGGCCATCGTGACAACTGGGCCCAAGCTGCTGCTGTTGGCCATATCTGGGTCTGTAGGCCTATTGCTGCTGGGGTCTGTGTTTATGTCTGATGCCCATGTTACTACAGGGGCCCGTGCAAGCCATGTGTTGAATCACCCATTGAATCATGTGTTGAAGTTCAAAGGCAGTGCTAAGCTGACCCTGCCACTCACTGTCCAAAGGAAAGCCAGCTTCCTCACTAGAGAGATGACCCCATCCTTCGCAGGCCCTGGAATAGTGGACCTCACGACCCCTGCACAGGAAAATAGGAAAACTCCCCCTACCCCTGTCACTTGGGAAATCTGGCCCCCACCCTCACCATGGGTATGGGAGGCTGGCTCTGCCTCTCGCCTGAGCCGGGTGACCTCAGCAGCCCAGACTGGCAAACTCAAGTACCACCCTGGCACACATCCAGGGCTTTGAGTTGGCATACCCCAACATCTACCCCATCTATGACCTGCTAGAGCCCGTAGATGGACTGGTCTTGCGGAACTGAAGCCCGCAGGATCTCCTTGACCGGTGGAACAGCAGGATATCTGGGAGGAGTTTCAGTGAGGGTCCAGTATTGATCGTGATACCTTGACCCTGACCAACAGCCCGTTACACGACGACCACTCGCAGGTAAACCAGGCTAGGAAAGGATAAACTGCACGCTACACAGCTGTTCCCAGTGCCACTGAGGCAAGGGAAGAAGTGGCGGAGAAACGGGAAATAAAGAGGAGCAAACTGGGCTTTCTTTGTTTGCTTCTGGTTGGTCTGTTTTTAATTAATATTCTTATTTATATTTTTATGTTTATCATTTTAAGCTTTCCCTTGCAAGGGGACACTACAAGGGTGGAGGGCATATAGGGAAGGACTGGGAAATGAGTGGGATTGGGGTACATGATATGAAATTCCCAAAGAATCGATTTAAAAAAATCAAGGTTAAAACCAAACCAACAAACAAAAAATATCCCAAACAAACACAAACAAACCAAGAAGTATTGCATTTTCTTTCCAGTGTGGAGACATGAGATCAAAATCAGCAAGGACTAGCCGTGGAAGGAGAAGAGTTGTTTCTGAGAACTGGTTGAGAGGAGAAAGGGTTGAGGCTAGAAGGGCAGGTGGGTGCAGGCATGTGATCCACGAATGCTGAATGCATGTAAAAAATCAGTGGGCTCCACTAATTTGCACAAGTAATATTTATATCATTGACGGAAAGAATCATGAGACTTTCTTGGTGTTCTCGTACCCAGCGAAAAAGACGAACAGTAATTGTAGCTAGTATGGCCCGACAAGGGCAAGATCGCCATGGGTAACTTGACATAGGCAAGGTAGACTTCTCAGCCATGGAAGGTCTGAGTCACCTTGTTAGGCTAGAAAAAAGCGCCAAATGATGGAGAGGGAAACCTAACATGGTGGTGGGAGGAGCAGTTAAATATCAGGTGCAGTTCAGGACCAGCTGCAGTAGGGAAGGCTGTCTCGTCCTATCAGGTCACTTGTAGAGACTGGCTGCCGGCCGCCTTGAAGCCTGGGAGGTAATTAACAGCGAGGCCTAGAAGTAGCAGAGGGGTACAAAGGCTGGCCTGTGCAGGCTGCCTCTGGCTTCCTGACTCATATCCTCTTGGCTTCATCTTTGATTACAGTGTAGCTTCAGTGGGTAGGTTGGCTTATGTCATGCTGCTGGTTTTTTTCTCAAGCACCAGACGCTTTACACTTTTGCCCTCGGATGTTTCCAGTGCCATAATTGCCCTTGGGGAGACCTCTCTTCAGGTGATTATGCTCAGTTGGGAGGGAAACGGGGGTTTTCATCTGAAGACAAGACTCAACAAATGTGGGGTGCAAGCGACAGACGAACACGGTGGAGCCTCTGGAAATTGATTTCCGAAGGTGTCCCACATGTACCCCAGAAGGTTCCAGACAGTCTGTCAGTTCACACAGTGGAGGTGATAATAACACCCTTGTGTATTTAAATCCTTTTCAGCATTCCCTCAATCTCTCATCCCCGCTCCTTCATATGCCTTCTTCCTGCCCAGGCTCTGCATTTGTGAAAACTTACACCGGAAGAACAATCCTTAAGCCCTGATGCCTCTGTTTTCCAGTTTCTGCTCCATTTTCTGATCATACCTGCTGCCTCCCTGATATGAGTCAAGAAGAAAGGAGAAAGGAGGGATATGCACATAGGACTACCAACAAGTGTTCAACAGAACTTCATGGAGGCTTTTACATGGCCAGATTTCAAGGGATTCCTCACTAAACAGTTTAAAGAGAAATTAAAACAGTTTATCTTTTAGTTATTTTCCCTCTGAAGAGTCTGTTTATTTCTACCTTGTATATTCCTGAGGCATCTCTTTGTAAATCTCCTGTGTCAAATGTTTTCTACGCTTGCTTCCTTGAAGCACCTGGCACACAATTCTAGAGAGTGTTCATGAAGGCAATTTCCTTTTGAACTTTGAAAACCAAAAGTTTTGTCCCCTCCCACATGGTTGAATGATATGAACTTAAAGTAAGAGATGACTCCCTAAAGTGTCCGTAGGTAGTCTCGTCTTGTTTCCAGCGTTGTGGAAAGATCCCTGATGTAGCTCGGTAGAGTCCTCATTTTTTGTCTTTTGTTTTTCAAGACAGGGTTTTGCTGTAGTTTTGGAGCCTGTCCTGGAACTAGCTCTTGTATACCAGGCTGGCCTCGAACTCACAGAGATCTGCCTGACTCTACTCCTGAGTAAAGACGTGCAATACTGCTTGGCTATACTTTTTTCTCTTTGGAAAAATACCTTGTTCTTTAGCCTAAGTCTTCTGAAATTTCAAATTCTGAACCTTGATAAAGATCTGTTGTTTAGTTCCTGACTTCTATGTCAAAAATTTCCACAGATGTCTATCAATTCTTAGAAATTTTTCATTTTTTTTTTTTTGCTGTATTTTAACTAAGATGGAAACATCAGGAAGGCCTGCGCTCACTTGTGCATTTGTCATGCTTGTTTCTGGTTTTCTTCTCCAGGTCTGCCTTTCTTCAACCTAAGTAACTTCTCTTAGAACAGCCTTGCTGGTAATATGTTTCCTCAGTTTCCATTAATCTGGAAAATTCCATTTTCTTTCATTTCTAAAATATATTTTCATTGGATATAGCTCTCTGAACAGATCATTTCTTTTTATATTGATCTGGGTTTTTACTTCACCACTCACACATCTCCTATTGTCTGCTGTTCCCATTATGTCAACAAGAAACAAAGTATTACTGCTATTATTATCTTAAATAATCATCCAACATTAATACCATTATTATTCGGAGGAGAGGATATTATTTCAGGGAGTTAATGTCTTTATTCTTTTTGAAAATTTCGCACATACAATGTATTTTGATCATATTCATCTACCACTACCTCCCTCCAACTTTCCCAGATAACCCTCATCAACAATTTTGTAATCATTAGCTGTTGCTGCACATGTGCACATGTGTGTAGGGCTATCCATCATAACAAGGGCAGCCTACCAGTGGCCAAATCCCCCAAGGAGAGTGACTCTTCCTCCTCCAGCAACCATCAACTACCAATAGCTTCTCTGCCACGGAACCTTGGGTTTCCCTTTCTAATTGATGGTGAGATTTTTGACTGACTTGATCTTGTGTAGGCAGCCATGTTCATGTGTGAACAGCCATGTCATGTTCCATGAGCCAAGTCAGCATTTCAAGGCTCTGCTTCCCATCCCACAGCTCTTTTTTTTAAAAAATTTATTTATTTATTATGTATACAATAGTCTATCTGTATGTATGTCTGCAGGCCAGAAGAGGGCACCAGACCTCATTACAGAAGGTTGTGAGCCACCATATGGTTGCTGGGAATTGAACTCAGAGCCTTTGGAAGAGCAGGTAATGCTCTTAACCACTGAGCCATCTCTCCAGCCCCATCATCCCACAGCTCTTATGTTCTTTCTGTCCCCTCTTGATGTCCTTTTCCTTATACTCCCTTAGCGGAAGATCAGGGAGGTTGGGATGGATGATTTGCCTGCATCTGAGCACTCATAGTTACTCACGCCTGACTTATGGAGAAATATATGCAGTAAATTGCCTTTCTGGTCAAAGTGGAGGGTGAAACAAGTCTATTGGTATAAAGATAAATATATAGAAGGCATTCTGACAGTGTGTTCATTTAGCAAAGTAGCAACAGTACGTTTTCACCTATGGTCATGGGCTTTTGCCCAGGTTTATAGTATGAAGTGTGAAGTCTCTTCTCTGGAGAGACTTCTCATAAAGTGATTGGTTACACACACACACCCCATTACTATCATGCCACTATTGTCTTGGTGGGCATATCTCACCATGCAAGTCAGTATTGTATCATGCAGGGTCTAGCACTGGATGAGACCATTAATTTCTTTTCTCCTCCAAAAGTCTATATAATGTGTTGTATCTGAATTTCCTTAAATGAGATTCTGGCCTTCACAGCCCGACCTACTGGGTAACGTTTGAAAAATGTTAGTGTCTTGTTATTGTCTATGAAAAACATTTCTTACATACCCCAAAGACTAATTTTCTCAAGACCTTTACATGTGTGAACCTTCTTTTCAGAATCCTGCTGTTCTCATCTTTTTTTACTTTTATTTTATTCTTGAGACAGAGTCTCATGGAGCCAATGCTGACATCAAGGTTGCACAGGCTGACATGACCCTGAACTCCGGACGCTCCAAAGTTCTGGAAAACAAGTGCGCGCCATCACTTTTAGCTCTGTCCTTGTCTTTACAGATGGCTTGCCCTTATATTCAGGTCCTGAATGAGAATAGTATCAGGAATAGTGTTTTCTCTGTGGTGCTGGGGTTGACTCCAAAGATTGTGTATTCTGGGAAAGTTTTTGCTTCCTGAGCAGCATTCACAGCCAGAGGGACATGTCTATCTGTCTGTCTGTCTCTCTCTCTGATATTCTATACTGTCACAGTCTTAGAGAAACAATGACACATGTCCGTGAGTTGGCACCTCTGAAACCATGGGCTAAAATCACTTTCCCCATTATTGTCTTGGGTATTTTGTAACTGAGAAATAAGTTTTGATTAACAAAATTTTTAATGTTTATACGATTTTTTGTTTTACTCTAGTAATAAACCTTATGTCTTTCTAATTTTTAGTAATTCTGGAAACAAATCAGCCACTTTCTGTTTTGGCTATGAGGCCTAGTCCACAGGAGGGATTTCATACTTGGTCCTGAATACTGGCCAAAATCCCATGACTGGGGAAATTATAGGCCCTGAGAGGGAGCCTCTCTTGCTCTTTTGCTAAGTGGTCATGGATTCAAACTGTCCCCCCCCCCGATTATTCATGTTTATATCCACAGCTTTGTGTTGTGCTCAGGTGTCTGCACTGAGTTCACTCTTTCACCAATATCCTTCCACAGAGACCCCCTTATGCTCCGGTTTGTACTGACCTCTGGCCTCAGTTGCTCTGGCTTCTGGGTGGGCAGTAGGTACTTCTGACCCTTCTGATGACTGGACAACGTCTGCATTGACAGTTTTTGAGGTCCACCTTTCTCAGCCTACCTTATGCAGTTTGACAACATTGGAAAATTCCAGGATCATCTGTATTTTAAAATGATTTATATATATATATATTATTTTTTCTTAAAAGTTAACCATGATCTATTTTTGCATGTATCAAATCCCTAGAATCTAGCTGAGTCTTTTAGTTGTCCTTAATAATTTAATTCTGTTGTGCAAAAGATGAAAGCCTTCAAACCATGAACTGGAAATTTATATATCAACAATATAACGATAAAGTAGAGCATTCTAAGTATGTTGTGCATTATGAAGCTTGAAGGAATCTTAAAACTTATGATAAGTTCAGTAAAATGGTGGACAGCTTGTGCCTCCAATGACGCGTGTATGCATATAGGAGAGGACAGGTGACAGAGAAAATAGCAAACGGGTAGTTTTAATGCCATAAAAGTAATGAATAATTTTCTTTTCTTTTGCTCTATTAGGAACATTGTTTTTAAAGTATATTTGAAATGAACACAAAGCAGAAGAAGAGAATTTGGAAGGAACCCACAAGAGAGGTAGCAGCGAAGATGGAAGGCCAGAGAACAAAGAGAGATGGGCACTCCGAGGGCAGCGGCGTGCAGAGTTTCCCGAGAGCCTGGTGCAGGAAGAGCGATGTGTGAAGAACAGTGCTGAGCTCCCTTAGGGACCAGACAGGAGGCCAGGGGCTTAAGTGGCTGCATGAGGGATTTAGATAACAGAAAAGGAAAAATTTTCAGACAGTGAGGTTTGATAGACACTGGGATGTGTAACCGGGGAAGCTTGTGGAATTTCCTTCTCTCAAGCTCTTTTAAAAATAGCATCTCATCTGCTTAAAAGGATGGACTCTGTTTGACCCCTCAAGTGTCTCCTGAACCCAGAGGGGGACCCTCAGCCTCCCCAAGGGGAAAGAGAGCCTGCGTGATCCTGGGGGGCTGGAATAGTGAAAATATTGTGACCATTTCTCATGATTAATTTGATTTCCATATGGCACATGCAGTCTAATGTTCTTGTTTTTAAGGTCTGGAGATAAAAGTTTAAGTAAAAGTCTTCTAGGGAGAGAAGGCAGACCCATTTTCTCCTCCTTCTTGAGCTTATTCGTATAGGAACATAAGCAAGGAGAAAAGGATGCCCTGGACCTCTTTGACTTCGATTTCACTTCCCATTCTAAATTAAAAAGTACTGTCCTTTTTGTTGGCTTTGGTATTTCAAAAAGGCAAATTGAAGGATTAATTTAGGGCAAGTATTTCTCACAGTATTTTTGGCAGGACCAGAATCCCAAGCTGGGCCAGGTTCTCTGTAGTTAATTTCCTCTCAGGAAGTTTACCTCCAAAAGTCCAAATATAAGGTCAAACTTAGGGTTGCCGGAAATGTGACTGTCCTTTACTGTCTGAGCACCCAGGCGGCCCTCAGTGAGATATTTTACTCTGTGGATATTGGTAAGGATTCAAGTGCTTTAAAATGATTTAGCTGCTTCCTCTTTTTTTTTTTTTTTGCTGTTGTTGCTTTTTAAATGAGCTATGATTTCTGTACTCAGTCATCTAAAACTCCGAAATTAAAATTTTCCACAAGTAAGAGGTGTCCTGTTTTCTCTGGATTCAGTTAGGAGTGTAGATAATCTAATTACTGTTGATGTGGACCTGCCTTCCTTCCTAAGAACCACAGTGCACTGCGAGCCAGAAGGGATGTGAATGCCATGACTTGTCTACTGGAAGCAAACAATTCTAGAGTGCCCTAAACAGGATCTCTCTCAGAGTCTAAGTTCCCTGACGACACTTAAAGATGAAAGCATATTGTCACACAACGGTTCACAGCTGCCTAAGTGCTTATGTGTCCAATAAAAATCCTGTAGATGTTATGAACTCGTAGATGAGGAAATGGAGGTCAGGTAAGAGGTTGTGATTTGCTCGAGGTCTCCAGACTAGAAACTCTAAAATACCTGGGAAGAGTGTGCCCTTCCCCCCTATCTGTGTTTTATTCATTTTTGAGATGACTTTGCTTAAAGCTTAGTCACAGTTGGCTTCAAAAGTGTCATATGTTAGAGGGCCTCTTGGGATACTCTCGACTTCAGAGCCTGTGTCTTTCCCACTGGATACTGTCGTGTTTGTAAGATCTGTAATGGCTTTCACAGTCAGTGAGATCTTTGCCTTACACATCCACGTCTTACTAGACACAAAGGGACTGAAGTCACTATCACTAAACAAAGTTGTGCCGACTGTGGCTCAGTCACATGAAGTAAGACACTGAAACTTCTCAACATCTTCTGGTATTTCACATGGTAAGCCATACACACATATTTCTCATAGTGTCCTCCCAGTGAGATGATGGGCCATTCTAACCCATGCTAGTCATTAATGATTAAACAGCATTAAAGAAGTGCAAAACACATATTAATATTGCATTAGTTTCTGACAGAATGCTGACTGCATCTTCTATAATTCCTGGCACATGGTCGTGGGTGTCACTGGGGGGCACAGTGGCTTTATTTCCTTCCCCAACAGTTCGGAAGTTTGTTTAATACTGACTCAGAGGAAGCGTTCGAGCTGAGTCCTCACATGGCCTTGTTTACAGCTCCGGAGTGTACATAATAGATAAAGAACCGACTTCCACATACCCCTGCGCTTCCTGGGTGTGTGGGCGAGTGTGCTCGAGCCTGTGAAATGAGGTTGTGCAATCTCCTGCTCGGCGCATCAGGTTACAGCCACCCCACATCTCTGAAATATTCCTCGGAGGGAGCTTAATGTTTCACCAACCGAACACGAACATGTTTAGGAGAGGTGCTAGGAACTAATAATTAACATGAAAAATCCCATGGGTTTCTCGATGGTCAGAACGGAAGTGGAAACAGGAGTGTAAAAATCAGTGGGAAACAGAGCTGTAAAGGATCCAGACAAACATGCTTCCTTCGGCAGGATCTTACTGCTTTGCCTGTAACCATAGCTGACATTTATATTCAGCCAGCCTGGGGCAAGGATTTTTGTTAGGCCAGCATCATTGTCCTTGTTGTAGCCTTTATGGGTAAATTAAATATAGCTATTGCACTTTTATAGACTAGAGGTCAGAGAACCGAAACAAGTGTGTCCCGGCTTACACTGATAGTCTGATAGTCACTGATGGAGTAACGGGAGGAACCCAGCACTGTTTGACTTTCAAAGATAAACGAGGCCCTTCCTACCTATCTGTGTTTTATTCCATTTTGGTCTGACTTTGCTGAAAACTTAATCGCAGTTAGTTTCAAAAAGTATAGTGTAATGCATTACAAGAGCTCTCTGGGTTTAGGAGGGTTCAGGAGGTGGGTTGAAAGTTTTAGGGAAGAAATGCTACACAGACACCATTCTCATGGCTGAAGAAATAAAATGAATGCCTGCTCACCTATGAAATACGTCCTGAGCACTGTGCTGGGATGATAGCATCGATGCTAAACAAATACCCAAAAGTAAACATCCGGAAACAAGTTCTCTTTTTTTAACAGCTCTCTGTATCAAAATCGGCTAAGACAGTGCTCCCTGAATTTAAGAACTGTTACAGCGCTTACTTTTCAAGGCAGTTCTAATCCTTCTGTGTCCTCGCCACAGATGCTGCTGCTGAACTATGATCTGCAGAGGACAGCTTTGTTTTTGCAAAATGTAAGACGTGTGGGGCATAGATTGTGGTATATAGATTGCTGGCATCGAAAGAAACCTGAATAAATAAATGTTCAAGAGTGACCACAAGGCCCCAGACGTGGGTGTATTTATCCGTTTGCCTCATGACTGGGAGGTTTCAGTCTCGAGGCGTAGGGAGGGAGAGGGAGTGGAATAACAGTTTTGAATTTTAAAACGAATTTCCACTTGATGTATTCTAACATAATTACACTGTAGCCATAATCTTTAAGAGAGGAAACTGAGAAAGATCATGTTAGTGATCATTAACTATTAAAAAATTCAAAATAGAGGGGGATAGTGAGATGGGCCAGTGGGTAAAGCGTTTCCCAGACAATCTGTCAGTTTGAAGTTAATCCCCAGAATCCACACTATACCTGTTCTCTGAACTCCACATATGTGATGCGGCACCCTCAATATGTGTGCACCCACACAAATTCTCTTTGGCCTCTACTTCAGTTTCTGCCTCCAGCTTCTGCCTTGGCTTCCATCAGCGAGGAATTATGATGGGGACGTTAAACCAAATAAACCTTTTCTTTCCCAAGTTGCTCTTGGTCAGGGTCCTTTTCACAGCCACAGAAAGGCAACGAGGTCAAAGCCTTTCTCACTTTTTTCTCCCCTGTGACTTCACTGGACAAGGGAAATGACCCCTAACTCTGCAGTCAGACTGTGTTAAAAATCCAAGATCTGCCACAGTCAGGTTTTGTGATGTTCACAAGCTTACTTCTCTGTGCCTCAGTTTGATGTTATGTATGGGAAGTGAAATCAAACATCACAGCGAGCACATACAAACTCACACATGTGCTTCTTTTTATCTTAGTTTATGTATCCTGCAGCAGCAGCACTGACCCAGCTGTCAGTCGGTGGCAAGAACGGTTAGTTTTGATCCTTCTGTGTTTGGAATCAGTGATCCCACGGGGATTCTGAAAAACCCCAGCATCTCGTGCGGAAGCATGTTGTGTAAGGGTATTTTCTCCTTATGTGTTTCTGGTTGTTCTGTTTTCGAGCTAAACTTTGCAAGGGATCTGGGAAAGAAGGTCACACTGCGCAATGATATTAGAGGACCTCGCTTTAACCTTCAGTTATGTGCATTGTAGCTGCTTGGCCTCTCTCAGCTCATGTTCCAGGTTTTTCTGTATGGTAACACTGACTTCCCAGAGCTATGTGGTTTAAATGATAAAATTGATAGCCAAATGCCCAGTCATGTTTAACATATGGTAAGTATTTAATAGGAATTTTAGAAATTAGGAGAAAACAAAATTTAGTAGCATGCTTAATTTTCACACTTGACTATAGGGGATAAAAGACTTATCTACTTAGTTGGGTTGGAGTCAGTTTGAGGCCCTGGTTTTACTTGCTGATTTTAGGGCACACCTGTAGGGTAAAATGTCTAAGCCACTTGGGATTTGAAAACTTACCAAGCCCCACCAATCCCTGAGCACGAAAACCCACCAGTCCCTGGGCTTGGCTTAAAATCTCACTAATCCCCACCCTGGAAATCTCCATCCAGAGAACTTTCTCCCCCAGGTCATCCTATAGAAGCCTGTTCAGTTTCCTGCTGCTTCCCACCCAAGCAGAGACAGCCTCCTCTTGTGTCTCTCCCAATAACTACCTTCTGTGCAGTTTGTTGTATTGTATGACTTCGTGGTACTCTCTGACACCCAATTGCGGAACACCTTTCCCTTCAGAGCTGTAACACTTGCTTTGGTGAAACCTTCCCGCTCAGAGCTGCAATGTCTCCATTATGAAAGCCTCTCCCCTCTGAGCTTCAACACTTCCAGTACAGAAAGCTTTCCCCTTAGAGCTTTATGCTTCCATCAGGGAAGCCTTTCCCTTGAAGCTGCCACATTGGCAGCTTAGGATAGTTAGTTCCACACCTAAATAATAGACTTAAAACAATGGAAAAACACCATTCCTAAAAGCTACAGAAGCCATAGTAGGTTGAGAGTTTATGTGTAGGTGTTATATTTTGTTCAGGTGTTCTTTTTCATGGGTCACTTCTTTCACTGGAGAAAAATGTAAATGTGAACCTTAAAGTAAAGGACAGCTGAAAATCTCAACCTGAGCCTGCTGCCTTCCCCTCTCCAGCAGCACCTTCTGTTACCCACTTAAAGTTCAGATCTGCTGATGGAGGAAGGTCATTGGTTAATTAATAAAGAAACTGCTTGGCCCTGATAGGTTAGAACATAGGTGGGTGGAGGAAACAGAACAGAATGCTGAGAGGAAGAGGAAGTGAGGTAAGACACCTCAGACAGATCCCATGCCGCTGGTCTCCAGGGCAGACGCGATGAAGCAAGCCACCAGGTCAGACATGCTGAATCTTTCCTCTTTCCTGGTAAGACTGGTGCTACACAGATTACTAAATATGGGTTAGGCAAGATTGTGAGAATTAGCCATTAAGAGGCTAGAACTACTGGGCCAATCAGTGTTTAAAAGAATACAATTTGTGTGTTGTTATTTCGGGGCATAAGCTAGCCAGGCAGCCAGGAGCCGGGTGGCAGGAATGCAGCCTGCAGCTCCTTCTACAATCTGCCTATCAAGGAGATTTACAGAAAGTATGCCTCTAGGTTTGTCCATCCATCCATGTTAGCAGAAAGTGAGGTCACAAATGTTTGGAGAGCCAGCAAGCGTCAGGGCTTGGGCAGGCAGGAGAGCAGAGAAGCCAGTGAGAGTGGCAAAATTTAAGGCAGATGATATCCAGAACAAAATGCTGCACCATGGCTTGTCAGAAGTTGCTGAAATAGTAAATGCAAGGACCAGAGCTTCATCAGGGCTGCCTTCCCGGGTCCTGGTGTGTTTTACCCCCCTTTGCTCTTCTACCGTGTGCTCCTTCTGTCTCTCTGAAGACATAGATCATACCTTCTGATACCATATGCCTGGGTCCTTAAGATTTGTTGAAATGAACAGGGAAGAATGTGTTCAAATCTCACCTGTAAGAAAGCCATTAGGAATGACTGTGAGCACCATGACTGCCCCCACTGTCTTAGACTATGGTGAGGATTTTGTCTCTTTTGCTCACAAGGTCTCATCATACAGATGACTTCAAATTGGCCTCTAACCTCCGCACTTATGCAATGGCAGGCCCGTGCTCCTCCTGTAAACAATACACAGATGGAAAAGGAAAAAGGTCAGAAACATAAGGAGTTTATAGAGATCCCATCAGGTGGCTTTTCCATAGGCAAAAGAAAATGATTGTTTTACTGTTTGCAAAATAATGAAGATGCTAGTTACCACCACAGGCCATGCTGCAGAATGGATTTCAGGTGGTTTCAAAGTAAAAAGGTAGTTTTTGATGAGGCAGCAGCAGTATGCACCTATAGCTCCTCTTAGGAGGGAGTAAACTTTGCTCTGTTTCAACTTTGGTTTTGCTCAGTTGCACAGGTTGGCCTTGAAGTCCTGGCAATTGTTTTGTCTCAGACTTGTGTCCTGGGGCTATGGGTCTGCCCCACTCTCTCCTGCTGAGCATCAGCTTCCTAAGCATAAGCACAATGATGAAGGAATAGTCACCACAAAATAGTCAGATAAGAATTAAATAAAAGCCAAATAAATGGTAAGTATTTAGTATTAGATAAATAAGAGTTGCTAGTTTAGTATATTGTTGTTTGCTTTGAGATTGAAGCACTCCATCTTGCAGGAAGCTCCTTATATATGACGGTAAACCACTTAGAATAACTTCAGGAAGTCCCTGAAACTGACCAGATTTACTAGGCCTCTCCCTGCCTGAGTAGGTGATAGTAACTGAGAGTTTCTTTCAGACAGAAAAACAAGCTGAAATGAAAATTCTCAATCAATGCTGCAAAAAAGACTCTGAGACCAGACCAGCCACCTGGAAGACACAGAAACCAGCAAATCTGCATGGAAGAGGTTTAGACTCACTGAGGTATCTAGAAAGGACACTCTCCAGCCTGTGCAGTGTGCTCCAGGTTCTCAATTTTGTAGGCTGTCACTTGTGCTGGGTTGGGTTTTGGTGAGGCAGCTGTCTTTGAGTCATTTCTGCTCCTATAAGTAACCCCTCACCCACATTCATGCAAGTAACCTCAATAAAACTCACTGATATTCCTGTAATTCAGTGACCCAAACACTGTGAACTAATAAGTGAATTAAGATTGTAACTAGATAGTTCAAGCATAAAAAGAATATAACTGCCAAACTATCATAGGAAAATTTCAAATCATTTAGTAAAGAAAATATTAATTAAACATAAAATAATGTACTGAAACAGAATCAGTGTTTCTTAATGCATTCAGTTTTGATTATTGTTATCATTTATAAATATATGGTGGGGGACCAGAGGCCAGTCCCACGAGGGGCAGCAGTAGACCACCCAAGGCCTCAATGGGTCCTCTTGGCAGGTGGGAAACCATGGTGGGTGAGAGACAGACAGATATGCCATACAGAGAGAGTTTGGATATAGAGTTTATTTAGTGGGTTATGGAAGGGAAAGGGAAGGGGGAAGGAGGAAAGGGAAGAATGGGGATGAAGGCAGAGAGAGAGAAGAAGGAGAGAGAGAGGCAGTAGTTATCTCTTCAGAAGCAAGACTTGAACACCCCAAAACAGTTGACATGAAAAAGGTGACCTAAAAAAAACTGTAAGAAAATGTTTGAGGCCCTTAAAGAGAAAATGAAAAGTTCTCTCAGAGAAGTGGAGGAAAAAACAAACAAAAATTGGAAGAAATGAACAAATCTCTTAAAGAAAATCAAGAAAAAGCAAACAAATAGATGAAAGAAACAATTCAAGACTTGAAAGCCAAAATAGAGAAAATAAAGAAAACATAAACTGAGGAAATTCTGGAAATGTATATTATGGGTAAATGATCAGGAGCCACAAATGCAAGCATAAACAGCAAAATATAAGAGATGGAAGAAAGAATCATAGGCATTGAAGATATGATAGAGGAAATAGGTTCATCGGACAAAGAAAATGATAAATCTAACAAAAGCTTAACACAAATTATCCAGGAGATAAGGGACACCATGAAAAAACCAAAACTATGAAAGAATAGGGATAGAAGAAGTCCAACTCAATAGCACAGAAAATATATTCAACAAAATCATAGAAGAAAACTTCCCCAACCTAAAATATGATATGCTTATGAAGGTACAAGAAGCTTACAGAACACCAGACTAGACACAAAAAAGTCTCCTTGCCACATAATAATCAAAACACTAAACATACAGAATAAAGATTATTAAGAGCAGCAAAGGAAAAAGGCCAAGTAACATATAAAGTCAGACCTATTAGATTACACCTGATTTCTCAATAAAATTAATGAAAGCCAGAAGGTCCTGGTCAGGTGTTATGCAGACTTTAAGAGATCAGAGATGCCAACCCGGACTACTATAACAACTAAACTTTCAATAATAACAGATGGAGAAAACAAGGTATTCCATGAGACAACCAGATTTAAACAATACTTAGCAACAAAATTCAGCCCTATACAAAGTGCTAAAAGGAAAACTTCAACCCAAGGAAATCAGCTATAGCCACAAAAACACAGACAATAAATATCTCGCAGCAGCAAACCCAAAAGAAAAAAACCACACACACACACAATAACATCACTTACAACAAAAACTAAAATGACAGGAACTAGCAATCACTGATTATTAATATCCTTTAATATGAATGGACTCAACTCACCTATAAAAAGACACAGGCTAACAGATAGGATACAAAACCAGAATCCATCCTTCTGCTGCATACAAGAAACACACCTCAACCTCAAAGACAGATATCTCCTCAAAGTAAAGGGTTGGGAAAAAATTTTCCAATCAAATGGACCTAAAAAACAAGCTAGTGTAGCTATCCTAATATCCAGAAAAGTAGACTTCAAACTAAGATCAATCAAAAGTGACAAAGAAGGACATTTCAATTTAGTCACAGGAAAAATCCATCAAGAGGAAATCTCAATACTAATATCTATGCACTAAATACAAGGGCACCCTCATATGTAGAAGAAACATTACTAAAGTTTAAATGACCCACTAAAAGTGGGAGTCTTCAACACCACACTCTCATTACTGGTGCAAGACAGAAACTTAACAGTGAAATAAGGGAAATAACAGATATTTTTACTTAAATGGACTTCACCAACATCTGTAGAACATTTCATCTAAACATAAAAGAATATACCTTCTTCTTGTCACCCCATGGTACTATCTCAATAATTGACCACATTCTCAGCAACAAAGCAAATCTCAACAAATACAAAACAATTGGAATAATCCTGTGTATCTCATTGGATCACCATGATTTAAAGTTAGAATTCAACACCAACACTAATTTCAGAAAACCCACAAACACATGGAAATTGAATAATGTTCACCTGAATCACCACTGGGTAAAAGAAGAAATAAAGAAATTAAAGACTTTCTAAGATCCAATGAAAACATCCACACAACATACCCAAACTTATGGGACACGATGAAAGCAGTGTTAAGACGAACGTTCACAGCACCAAATGCCTAAATAAAGAAGATAGAAACATCCCACACTAACAAGTTAACAGAACACCTAAAAGCTCTAGAAAAATAAATTAAATAGACCAATCACCGCAAGGAAATAGAAACAATCATCAAAAGTCTCCCAACTTAAGAAAGCCCAGGACCAGAGAGCTTCAGTGTAGAATTCCACAAGATTTTCAAAGAAAAACTAATGCCAATACTCTTCAAGTTGTTCCACACAATATAAACAGAAGGAAGACTGCTAAACTCTTTTTACAAGGCTACAATTACCCTTTACCCAAACCACACAAAGATACTATTAAGAAAGAGAATTACAGACCAATTTCACTCCTGAACACTGACACAAAAATACTCAATAAAATACTGGCAAACCAAATCCAAGAACACAATAGAAAAATCATCCACCATGACCAAGTAGGCTTCATCCCAGAGATGCAGGGATGGTTTAACAACCGTAATCTTTCAGTGTAATCCATCATATAAACAAACTGAAAGAAAAAACCAACATAATCATCTCATTAGATGCTGAAAAAGCCTTTGACAAAATTCAACACCCCCTCATGATAAAAGTCTTGGAGAGAGCAGGGATACAAGTATGTTTTTTTTTTTTCTAGATCCATCCATTTGATTGCAAATTTCAAGATTTTTTTTTCTGCTGTGTAGTGCTCCACTGTGTAAACCACATTTTCCTTTTCCAGTCTTCTATTGAGGGGCATCTAGGTTGTTTCCAGCATCTGGCTATGACAAACAATGATGCTATGAACACAGGTGAACACATGTCCTTTTGATATGATTGAGTATCTTTTTGGTATATACCCAAAAGTGGTATTACTGGGTTTCAAGGTTTTGTCTTCTAATTTTCTGAGAAATCACCATACTTATTTCCAAAGCTGCTGTACAAATTTGCACTCCCACTTGCAATGGGGGAGCATTCCCCTTACCCCACATCCTCTCCAGCATAAGCTGGCATTAGTGTTTTTGATCTTGATCATTCTGACAGGTATAAGATGGAATCTCAGAGTTGTTTTGATTTGCATTCTCTGGTGGCTAAGATGTTGAATATTTCCTTAAATGACTTTCAACCATTTTAAATTCATCTGTTGAGTTTTCTGTTCCGGTCTGTACCTTATTTTTTATTGAATTATTTGATCTTTTAATGTCAAGTTTTTTTTTTTTAATTCTTTGTGTATTTTGGAGATCAGTCCTCTGTCCAGTGTGGGGTTGGTGAAGATCTTTTCCCATTCTGTAGGCTGTTGTTTTATCTTGTTCACCATGTCCTTTGTTTTACAGATGATTCTCAGTTTCAGGACGTCCATTTTTCAATTGTTGCTCTCAGTGTCTGTGATACTGGGGTATATTTAGGAAGTGGTCTCATGTGACAGTATGTTTAAGTGTACTTTCCACTTTCTCTTCTAAAATGTTCAGTGTGGTTGGTTTTATGTTGAGGTCTTTGATTCATTTGGACTTGAGTTTTGTGCGTGATGATAGAGGTGGATCTATTTGTATTCTTTTATATGTTGATATCCAGTTATGCCAGCATTATTATTGAATATATTTTCTTTATTCCATTTCATATTTTTAGCTTCTTTGTCAAAACACAGGTGTTTGTAGGTGTGAGGATTGATATCCAGGTCTTTGATTCAATTCCATTGGTCCTCCTATCTGTTTTTATGCCAATACCAGGCTGTTTTCATTACTGTAGCTCTATAGTAGAGTATGAACACCCTCCTCCGTCTGAACATCAGCAGCAGTACTTTGGCGAAATCTTTGTCTACCTCTAATGTCCTCATTTACACTACAGGAAAACCTACCAATTGCTGTCTTGTTTATTGACTAAAATTTGCCACTTTTAAAAAAACGAATGCTTCCATGTCTAGTGAGTGAACTGTCTTCTTAGGAGACATTTACCAAATTCCTATGGCTGGGTTTAAAACCTAAAAAAAATAATATCGTGGTGGAAGGTGGTTAATAATGAAGAAAAGGGTTTTTGTTTTGTTTTGTAATTTTGCTTTTAAAAAGCTCTGTACATTTTTTGGAACAGTGTCAAGCATCAACAAAAACATATATGCTATCCTAGGTCTTTAATGCTATGTCAGAGTGATAAGCAGGGAATTCAGTTTGGTTTTTTTTTTTTTTTTGAGAGAAAGGGCTCCTTGCTTAATACCAGGAACATTCAAAGCTTCCTTATGATTATTTGAAATAAAAAGAATCATAAAGTTTCTTACAATCTTTCTTGTATTATCACTGAAACTCCTTAAAATTCATTTAGACTGAGTTCATCAAAACATGTATCAGCATCTACATGTTTTTTGCATGACTTCAAACTCATAAACGTCTAGTAGGTTTTGAAATTCAATGAAATCTGTTAAAACATATGGATAAGTACATATATATGTCTATTAATATATCATATATAAATATATTTTTATATACACACATATAAACACATATATAGTTTTTGCTTGCAATCATTGTATGAGTTCTTTTTCTCTTTTATTATTTGGTCACTTTAACCTCATATATGTTGATCTAATTTAAATATATTAATTTATTTTACCTAAATGGTACGGTGGATATTAAGTGCAAGTAAAATGAAATTTTATCCCATAGTATAAAATGATATTATAGCATTAAAAATCATATCTTGGTATCCCGGATGGGCACCGCTATGATGAACAGGTATGTGGTAGAGAAATGGGAGAGAAGGAGAAGCAGAGTGGTTGGTACTTTACTATGTAGAGAGGCGGTGAGGAACAAGCTAATATGGGAGGCTTACACTGCCACCTGGGGCCATGTGATATCGGGACCTACACTGCCACCTAGGGCCATGTCTGGGTCCATGATCCTACCACAGATGAGATTGGCAGTGGTGTTCATGGCCACCAAAGACCATACAGAGGACTGTGGTCTGAGCTACCACCTGAGGTCATGTTAATGTCTGGGGACCAAATACTGTTGGTGTGGTCTTACTTGGGTGGCCTGTGCTGCCACCGGTGGTCATGGAGATGTTTGGGCCAGAGCTACAGTCATGGGTCTGATCTGGGTCTGTGACCCAACTATAGTCAGGGTCTGTGATGATGTCCATAGTTCGTGTTACCACTGAATGCCATGAGGATGCTTGAAGTCTGGAGTGGCACCTGTGGGCATGTTTGTGTCCTTGGGCCATGCTGCCACTGGGGCCGTACTGGGCTGAGTAGCCTGTGCTGCCACCCAGGGCCATTCAGCCGGGGTTGCAGCCGGGGTTGATGTTCATGGGTCATCATACCATGGAGGCTATAGTAAAACTGGTTCTGCCCATTGCCAGCCTCATCAGTGAGAGAGCTACCTCCCTCCCATAGGAGAACTGGCCCCAGCAGCATGAGCACTGGAGAGCTGGCTCTGACCTTTGCCTGATAGGGGCGGTCCTGGTGGAAACCAAGACTGAACAACTCCACTACCACCCAGGGCTTTGAGTTGTCCCACCTCAACATCTACCCATCTATGACCTACTGCAGCATGTACAGGGCTGGTTCTGGGGTGCCAGGACTGCAGACTCTCCATGACTAAGAACAACAACAGGGTATCTGAGAGAACTTTTGATGAGAGTCAGGATTGATGGTGTAGCAGAAGCCAGAGGCCTAGAACCTGACCCGCAACTCGCTGAAGTGAACATTTGCTAGGAAAGTTGCTTGAGCAAAAGGGTCTACTGTGTGACACACCACAGCTCCCATGGCCACTATGATAAATGTGTATGCAATGGAGAGGTGAGGAAGACAGGAGGAGGGAATTTTTTTCTGTGTTTTTTGTTTGTTTGTTTGGTGTTTTATTTTATTTGCGGATTACAGGGGTGGAGGGAGGCCATGGAAGAACTGGAAAGTGAATGGGATTGAGGTGCATGGCATGAAATTTCCAAGGAATCAATAAAAAACATTATGAAAAAAAACATGTATCATTAGAGGCAGCTCATTTATTATAACTTTATAATAGCTAATGCTAACAAACACAAATTACCAGAACAGTGATTATTTTTGGTTTATTTTACTTTTTATTCTAATTTTTCTCTTTGAGATTGTGATATACAATAATTTAAATAATTTCTCCTTTCCCTTTCCTCCCTCTAAATCTTCCCATACACTCTTCCTTTGTTTTAAAAAAAATTCTTGGCCTCTTTTTTCATTAGTTGCTGCTACATGCATACGTGTGTGTGCACGCACACGCGTGCATGTCTGTACACACATATCCCTAAATATAGTCTGTTCAGTATGTTCCTCATATGTATGTTTTCAAGATGAATCTGTAGGCAGATTTTCCTCTCCCTCCATCTAGTTCCAAATCAAGATACAGAGAGTTACTAATTATGAAAGCTTGACCAATAGCTTCCTTAGGCTTGCTTCTAACTAGCTCTGATAATTTAACCTAACCCATTTCTGTTAATTTACATTTTGCCTTGTGGCTTTATTGCCTGTACTCTTTCCTGCTCATGGTTCTTCCTCTGAGTTCTGGTGTCTTTTCATGACTCCTTCTTTCTTCTTTCCAGTTCCCTCTCTGCCCTGAAAATCTTGCTTAGCTACTGGGAGTTACCCGAGAGACACATCTTCACAGCGTAGGAAAAGATTGTTCCACACCGTTGATGGTTTGTCGCTGATGACCAGTTGGTGGGCTCAGCTCTGGGGAGGATTAGTTCTCCCACGTTCAGGGTTCTTCAGCCTATCATTCTTTGTACCAAGGGCGGCACGTTGTGGGCTCTCCCTGTCTACTTTGGCCTGTCTGCTGGTGTTGTCCTTGCTCAGCTCATGTCTAGACAGTCATGTTGGAGAGAATATGGGTTGTGGGAGGGAGATGACTCAACAACCAATGGCGTTTTATGCTTTAATAAGAAAACAGTACAGAAAATAGCTCTACTATTTTTGAAGGTATGATTTTTGTCTGATTTCTTGAAGATAGTACCTATCTGTAAAATAGAGCATAATTTTTGTTTATTTATTATTTGTTGTTATTTTACTTTTTTGTTAATTCTATGTGTCTTTTACATCATGTCTCTTGATCCCATTAATTACCCTGTCCCTTTGCACCTGCCCTCTGTCCCTGCAACCCCCCCTCCAATAAAACAAAATTTAAGGGGAGAAAAAGAAAAAAGTGAAAAATCTCGTCATGGAAACTGCAGTATGACACAGAGAGTTGTCCATACATCTTTACTTGCAAGTGTCATTGCAAAGAGTCATTGGTCTGGTCCGAGGCCTCTGGTTCCTGCTAAACTGCCGATGTTGGGCCCTCAGTAGGACTCCTCTTGGGTATCCTGTTGTTGTTTTGTGTTGTGGACATCCTGAAGCTTTGGGTCTGTGAGTGAGGTCCCTTCGTGCTCCAATAGATCATGAATGGGATGGATGCTGGGGTGGGCCAAATAACCCTGTCAGCCTGCCAGTTCTCCCCTGTCGTAAACACCAGGGTGAGCTCTGGCCAAATTCATCTCTTACAGCAACAAGTGAGGGGTGGGGCCAGTTCTGCTTTCACACCACCAGAGTAGGCTCTGCTACCCTTACACCCTGAGGGCTGTTTCAATTGTGTTGCCCAAGCAAGGTCCAGAGGCCACTTTCCGGAGTACTATGGCAGGTCAGGGGTAGGGACAACCTGTGTGCTCCAGGGCCAGTTCGTCCACCTGTCTCAGGCATTGATGGGCTGGGAGGTGGGGGAAAGGGAGGAGGGCATTTTCCCTCTGCCATGCTGCCACCTGTCAGATGAGTGATGGGGACAGCTCTCCCTTACTGATAACATCAGGACTAGGCTACCCTCACCTCGGGCCATGGGACGACTATGCTATGTTATTTAGGCGAGGTTATTTAGTTTTTAGAGACAAGGTTTCTCCATGTTGCCCTGGTTGTACTGAAACTTGCTCTGTAGACCAGGCTGGCCTAGAACTCACAGTGATCCACCTACCTCTTCCTCACATCCTGGGATTAAAGGTATACACTACCACCGATTAAAACATTCCATTGCCTTTCAAAGAATCCTCACGGTGAAAACACATGTAAAGAGTACTTTTAATAAAGCATAATGAGTTCTCACGAAACTGTCAGCTAATATCCATAGTTTTAATAAACTTGTTCGTGTAGTCTATCCTTTTCATGTGGGTGAAATGTTTAGGTAAGTTCCAGACCTTGAACAGCTTCATCCACAAGAAATTAATTAAGAATTAAGTGAGAGAATATACTTTATGGATGAACTCTGCCATAGTTACAAAATTTATTTTATATAACTATGATCTAATATCCAATCCATTTTCAAATTTCCTTGTTGAAAGACTCACTTTCCACAGTTTTTCCCATTGACTGTGATTAAGCAAAGACGATGTGAAAAGTGAGTGGCAAGAAATCATAAAAAGCATTTACTTGATAAAAACACTTATAATAATCATGGCATGATGATAAGGTGATAATTACGATCAACCTGTAATGATTTATTATTATTTCGGAGTTGGGAAAGTCCCTGTTATTTTTGTTGTGTTTGTTTATATTTTTTGGAGGACTGGAAATTGAAGTCAGAGCATCACACGAGCAAGGAAAGTGCTCCACCACTGAAGCATATCCCCGCACCTCTTTCTACTTTCTTGAACTGTTATTTAAAGATTTTAATTATTGCCATTGTACAAAGGTTGTGAGATGTGTGAATGTGTGTGTTTGTGTGAATCTGGGTAGATGCACTACACCGTGTTTGTGGAGGTCAGAGGACAACTTAGTCCGTTTTCCTCTTCCACTGTGGGTTGTGGCTCAAATCACTTGTTAAGAAAGTGGTTTCCACAGCTGAGCCATCTCTCAAACCTTCTTTTTGTGTTTAATTTTGAGACAGAGTCTTCCCAATTGTGCACAAAGGCCTTCCAGTCACTCTGCAGCCTGCGCTGGCTATGAACTTTTAGTCCTGATGTCTCAGTTTGAAGAATAGCTGGGATCTCATGTTTGAGGCACTAGGCTGTCTCTGTTTGCCAATCATACAGTATATTAGGTAATTTAAAAAGGTTTTCCTTTTTTTCCCCTTTGTGACAGGGTTTCTCTGAGTAGCCTTGGCTGTACTGGAATTTGCTTTGTAGACCAGACTGACCTTAAACTCAATTTTAAGTTTGCTTCTCCCTCCTGAGTGCTGGGATGAAAGGCATGCCTGCCACCTTTCATTTTTAAATTTTATCAAATTTTGTTTTCTTGTGAGGTTGAATATTTTATTATTTTCATTTTGTTAGTTTTTATTTTCTGGCTATAAAAGAAATAGACGTTTCTTAGGAAAATGCTGAAAAAATAGCAATTCTTTCAGCTGGTGGTATTCGGATGTATTTCTTAATATCCTCCCTTCCTTCCTTCTTTCCTTCCTTCCTTCCCTCCCTCTTTCTTTCTTTCTTTCTTTCTTTCTTTCTTTCTTTCTTTCTCTCTTTCTTCTTTCTTTTTGTGTGTGCATAACATGTATCAGAATGTATAATGAGCTAGTTCCAGGACAGGCTCCAAAGCCACAGAGAAACCCTGTCTCGAAAAACAAAAACAAAAACAAATAAATAAATAAGTAAAATAAAAATACAATTTCTTTCCTAACCACTTGTTTTCATTTACATTTTATTTGATGTGGTTATCTCAGATTATTTAAGAATGCAAAACTTTCTTCACTCCTTTTGCTAGCTAGAAAGTATTCAGCAGCACAGCCCTGGAAATGGAACTCAATTTCCAGAGGATTGTAGATTTTTAAGATTTTAACTATTTGCTCTTTATACCAGATATTATCCTCTAGTTTATAAAATGAATATTCATTTAAGACAAACTGTATCAGTTTAATATGTTAATGTCTTAGTTTTTGACTGATGTATGTATGTCTGCCTTTCTGTTTGTCCTTTTGTGAGAATGAATTCTTTGTCAATGCTTTTGGAAACTCTTTTCCGAGTGTTTGTATCTCTGACCACAGCTCTTTGCTCTTTTGTGATGGTTTCCTGTTTCAGGGCTCATCCTCCTGCTTCTGAAACCTCCTCTAAAGACATAAACTCTGTGTATCTTATGCTTTTCCCCAGCATACTTAGTGTTCTTCTATACCTTCTTCAGTATTAGGAATGCAACAGCTAAAAACAATTTCTGATTGGTAATTTGTCCTTAGACTATTATCAGGATTAATGAGTCATTGATACATTTGGAAGAGTATTAACTTTACGTTTTAAATGGTTTAAATATTAAGTTTTGGCAAAGAAGTTTGGCACACCTGACATACTGTTTAATAGCCCTCCTAAGGTTAGAATTCTTCTAACTGTTCAAAAACCCTCAATTCCCAAGTCAACTTCAAGTTAGTTTTTTTGTGACCCCCTAATATTAGAACCAGTGTTTGGATCCCGAGCACTTTAATCGAATATTCTTTTATTGCAATATGTTGATGAACACATTTGCCTTTTCTCTATCTCCTATATGGCATTGGAACCTTTTGAAGATTCCGTTGGTTCATTCACATAGTAAGACTTCCATATATACCACCCAGGTCCACACCTTTCATCCAAGACCAGCTGTTGGTTCTCTGACTTTCTGGGCTTGGCTCATGGTTGACCGTGAAGAAGTACTGAGCTAGACCCTTTTCTCAATTTCCCATCCTTTCCTTTCCTGACTCTTTTGCAGGGTGTGTATTTCTTATGACTTCACTTCATCAGAAGTCTGTATCATCTGGCCTTTAGCTGTCATTAAATAAGACATTTGTAGTTTAGATGAAATGTCTTCGTTTGGGCTAACAGTCCTCCCTCCAAGAGCTGGAGACCATCCAAACACAGCATCAACACCAGGCATGAGGAGCCAGTGCTGGGACATCTTTCCAGCCCCGACAACATCCATTTTTAAATAGGTATTTCAAAAGTTAGTTTGATACTGGTTGAGTGAAGACTGGCTCCATGGAAACTAGGATTCCTTGTTTTCATGAGTGGGAAATGACTTTATAGGCTGAAGTTGGTGTATTTATTGCTGTTGTTGAAATGTCCTACACAAATGAGAAGACACGAGGCACAAACAAACCTACTTAGGAGTTTATTAGAAGAGGGGGGTGCTCACAGGTCTGAGAAAACGTGGAGGGAGAGAGAGAGAGAGAGAGAGAGAGAGAGAGAGAGAGAGAGAGAGAGAGAGAGAGAGCAAAGATGGAGTGTCTAGCTTTTAAAGGCCACTTAGCACATGCGCACAGGGGGAAGACATGACCATGTCAGACGCTGATGACGGGCGACCCACTCCTTGAACATGCGCACAGGGGATTTGCGTGAGTGTGACAGACGCTGATGACGCAGATGGTGGGCCACCCATGCGTGCACACAAGGGCTTTAGTTGAGTCGCAGGTGGAGACAGCCACGCATGCGCGTGCATGGGTCACGGGGGTCCCTTGTTCCCAAGGGTCTGCCCACCACATGTGCTTGCCTTTAGGACCCAGAAGTGCAGCTTTATGGATGGCTAAATAATTACATTCCACCCTTTTGTTTATTATAAAAATTTGGGGGTTTGAGGATCTTAATGGGTGGGAATGGGGTGCCGCAAGGTCTCTCATGACTGCTTCACGCTGACTTTGTGGGCATCTAAGAGTTTGGGATGTTTGATCATGTCCTGGGGTGGTTGATTACGGCTGTATTTTCCGGGCTCCGAGGAACTGGGTTGGCTGGCAGCTTGGACCTTGCAAGATGCTGGAAAGACAAAATTATGTTTGGGAGAGAAAAAAATTTAGATCCTAGTGGTTAATAGAGGAGAGGTTTAAGATGGAAGATGGGGGGGGGTTAGGGGTTCCTGAGACCAGAATTGACAAGGAAAGAATTAAATGATACTTATTTTGGGTGAGTCTGGTCCATTTAGGTAGGTCAAATTGGCTCCCTGGAACTTATATAAAAATGTTTGAATAGAAATAAATTTTAGACATATTAACAGTTTATAATTATAACAGTTGTGGCACCTTGTTCTTGGTCTTTCTGTGGACAGCACTGAGATATATAATTAGACGTAATAAATACAGACACCCACATGAACTAGTTTTTTTTGTTTTAACTATTTTTTTAATATAATTTTTATTGAAAAAAAATTTCCGCCTCCTCCCCGCCTCCCATTTCCCTCCCCATCTCCCTTCCCCCCCCTCCTCCCTCTCCTCTCCCCCTCCCCCCACTCCTCTCCCCCTCCCTCTCCAGTCTGAGGGGCAGTCAGGGTTCCCTGCCCTGTGGAAAGTCCAAAGTCCTCCCCGTTCCATCCTGGTCTAGGAAGGTGGACATCCAAACTGGCTAGGCTCCCACAAAGCCAGAACATGAAGTAGGATCAAAACCCAGTGCCATTGTCCTTGGCTTCTCAGCAGCCCTCATTGTTCGCCATATTCAGAGAGTCCGGTTTTATCCCATGCTTTTTCAATCGCAGTCCAGCTGGCCTTGGTGAGCTCACAATATGAACTAGTTTTGTATATATTTATGCACACAAGCAATACTAGTTAAATGTACACATCTACGTATTTGTTTACTCATCTTATGGTAGGTCTGAATTATTTCAGAAGTACTTTGTGATACCTCTAAAGAGCAAACCCATTAAGATGATGACAAGATATGTTTGCTGTTTCCTACTTCTCTGTCCCTCACACCTTGCCAAGGCCACGTAAGCAGAGTGGTCCTAAATTCCCCAGAGTCAGGATTCCACAACCACCTCACCATTGCTCTACTGGTAGTGTTATCTTAAAGAAATATTGGTTTCATTGTTGCAGCTTCCTTTGTGGTTTTCTTACCCATTTAGTTTACCTTTCCAGTATATAATATGCTGAGATAAAGTCATGCTAAAACTACAACATTTTCAGCCAAACTTGTGGGCCTTATTTCACTTCTTTCCCTTCATCTCTCAGTAACCAAATACAAGGTGTTCAGACTTCTTGTTCCTTTTGCAAAACTATGCAGATTGGTCTGATTTCCCATTTCACCCTCCCTTTTACACAAAAAGTGACAGGCTATATGCTCTTTTGCCCCATCCTTTTGTCATTTAACAGCTTCTCTTGGAAATTGTTGGACATTTACTCATAGACATCTTTGTCATTCTATTTTAATAACAGATGGAACTTGAAGAAAAGTGAACTAGATTCAAGAGAGAGGTAGCCACTGCTGCAATGTGAGAAGACTCAGGGGAGTAGACCGGGGAAAGCACATCTT
The DNA here is from genome assembly GCF_014885135.2 of Alexandromys fortis. Classification (NCBI taxonomy): domain Eukaryota; kingdom Metazoa; phylum Chordata; class Mammalia; order Rodentia; family Cricetidae; genus Alexandromys; species Alexandromys fortis. The sequence goes on along the minus strand of NW_026067976.1, from coordinate 656,775 downwards.
TGGGAAGATTTTCCTTGGGTTGTAAGGTGTAATTCATTGTAGTCACTGCCATTTTGGAGACATTAGCAAAGGTCACCTTTCTGTCCAGTTGATTTGTGGCTTTGCTGAAGTAGTACTGAAGGTAGACGTGATGTTTGGATCCACTGGAGTCACAGGAGAGCATAAGAGATCTCATATTCTGAGTCGCAGAGAAATCTGCTTTGAAGTGTGACTACTCCTTCCAGGTCTGACTGGCCTCCTACACCAAGAAGGCCTATGGATGTCTCAACACCTGCTTTCTGGAGAACTCACCATTGACTTTAGACAGATTCATGCCAGGTGGTGTACACTGCAATTATCCTAGTGAGGACAGCCACAGAATCATCAAAGCATGAAGCTCCCATGACAGCTAAGACCCCGAGGGTTAGAGGCAAATGTCAGAGCACGGCTATTGTTCTGCAGTCTGAGAACTGGAGATGAAAGGAGCCCCAAACACTGTAAGAGTAAACAGGGAGGGCCCCAGGATGATGATCCTCCCGCTAGAACAAGCACTGCCTCTCACGGCTTCCTTTGAAGTTCAGATGAGTGTGTGGTGGGTCAGCTGAGCCTATGGAGCCTGGACGCAAACGTGTAGATAGCTCACCTTTCGGTTCTGCAGAGAAACTGCAAATCCAACTGAAGACTGGATGTGATGATTCAGCCTTGTTTTACAAATTGCGGAGAACCTAAACTCAGGCTCTTGTGTAGGAACGTCTGAAAGCTAAGCTACACTTTAGGTGCCAAGCAGTAAATGGAGGCAGTTTATTTCTTCATAAGAATGAAAAAGAAAATATGTAATATTCAGTGTAAATTCTTAGATGACTGACGTGGATTTAACTAAGAGAAGGTAAAGGCATTCAAATAGGCATTTGAGATTACAGCTGGATAATCTTCAAAGTGTGTCTCCAATTGTGTTCCCTTTCCCATTCTTCTTTCACTATTGAATTTGTGTCAGATGTCTGTAATAAAACTTAAAAGCCCAAACAAAAACATTTTAATTAAATTTCCTTATCATTTAAAAGAGGAAAGAAATTGAATTTGATTGATTATTTTTCAAGAAGCTTTCCCATCCCATTCCTTTCTGAAATTTCTATTTGTAGAATGAGGCGAGCAGGCCTGCTTTTCGTCCCACCCGGCTCCTGCATGGCTAGCTTTATACCTGAAATAACAACACACAAATTGTATTCTTTTAAACACTCCCTGGCCCATTATATATAGCCTCTTCTTGGCTAATTCTTACATCTTGATTAACCCATTTCTAATAATCTGTGTAACACCATGAAGTGGTGGCTTACTGGAAAAGATTCAACATGTCTGACCTGGTGGCTGGCTCCATGGCATCTGCCCTGGAGAGGAGAGGCATGGCATCTGCCTAACTTCCATTCTTCCCAGCATTCTGTTCTGTTTACTCTGCCTACCTAATTTTCTGCCCTATCAAAGGGCCAAGGCAGTTTCTTTATTAACCAATGAAATCAACACAAAACAGAAGACCCTCCCACATCATCTATTGACCAACTAATTGTTTATATTTTTGGAGTCCAGTATGAAGTTTTGGTCTGGTGTACATTTTTGAATTTCTTTTGTACTCTTGTTTTTAAAGCAGAAGACTTTGTCAGATATACCCCAGTTATGCTTCAAATAATAATAGAAAAGAAGCTGATCATACTGAAATATACTTATAAACACACACATGTGCACGTGCACACACACATACACACACACACAGACCCATTGTGATATGCTGATACATACACAGTTTATAGGACTGGACATTGTACCCAGATCCTCACACTAGGCATGCACTCTAACACTGAGCTATATTCTCAAGCCCCTTTTTGCTTTTTGTTTGAAGATGGGTCTCACTAACTTGTCCAGGCTGGCCTTGAATTCGCTCTGTAGCCCAGGCTAGTCCCAGACCTTCAGTATTCCTGCTCAGCTTCCTAATAGGCCTCTGATACCAAGACTAGGGAATATGTGCACTTAAAAAAAATCAATACAATGAATAACAAGAGGCACTAAATAGAGTAAAATGAGTAATAGAGTCCTAATAAGTATAAACGATGTTTAGTGATAGTTACAACAGCTGTTATGATATGAAAACACCTGGCATATTTGAAGAATTGCCAGTTATTATCATTATGACCGTGATTTCTGATTTTTATGCTCATAATCTAAAGAAATACTAGATTCCCAGTTATGAAAACAAAAACATTATTTCCCTACTCACTTCCATAGACCCTCTGAATTGAAGGAGTTATGAAGCCCACTTAAATTTGTCATTTAGCCTCTGAAGGGGGGGGAGGGTAGCTAATGTCATCACCAACCTGGGGTTACCAGCTTTATTTTTATTACTTAGATCTTCACAGGGATGGTGACCAAAGGCCCTTTGATCTCTGTGGCTGCAGGATTTTGCCAGTAGATTTTTGATGTAGATTTTATTTTCCCACATACTGACGGTAAAGGTGAAATGGGAAAGTTTCTCAGTGTGTTTTTGACACCATTGTGTTGGGAATCCTGGCTTTGGGGCTCATTTCTCACCGTATTGGCAGGCATCCTTGGTCCTCCTGAGTCACAGAGGCCCCAAGGCAAATGCTGACTCAGGTGCTTGCTTGGCTCTGAGGTTCTGGGATTTCTCATCACTTTTGGCCTCCGAGAATTTCCCTGACTCTTCTGTTTTCTCAGGCACACATCCACTTTTTTTTTTTTTTTAAATCATGCTACAAAGCTTCTGTTTTTATTTTCTTTTTGATGACATTCTCCTGAGAGGATTTCTTTGGGTAGCTAGGATATTGTCTTGTCAGATCTGATCCTGATTGGAATTCATCTTGTTTAATCTTCTTTTATGTTTACAGACATCCTATGACATAGCTCATCAGAACTGGAGGCAGGAGAAAGCCAGCAGCTATTTGTTTGATCAATAAATAAATGAGTTTTTATGCTACCACATAAATGGATAATGGTGTATTTCGAGGCTATGCAGTCTTAAGTTGATGAATTAGAAATCTTCCTTTTGAGAGGGTGATGCCTATTTAACTTGCTTGAGGGAAAAAGCAAAAGAAGAAAAGTAAATAGAAGAAACCTGTATGCATTGTCATTATAAACAGTCTTTTAAGTGCAAGGTTCTCTCAAATAGACCCATTATTGTCTTGTCATTCGCCACCTCTTTCCATGTTGCCAAAATACTGTTTCTTCTTCTTTTTTGCATTTTATTAAATTTTTTTTTTAAAAGCCAGCCACAATGTGAACTTCCTGAATTTTCACTCTGTACTTGGACTCCCCGCACCTGGTTCTGAGGGCTGTGGGGGTGTCCTGCAGTGTTGGTTGTTGAGATTAGTCATAGCAGGTACGTGATCGGAGGCACTTCTGCTGTGCAGCTGATCATGGTACACAGTAAAAGGGTGATCTCACTATAAGTCGGTTACAGCTACTGGGAAAGACAAGCATTCAGCTCTGTTCAGGTTGGGAGGCCGTTCTTACTGAATTTCTTTGCTTGGGCTACTACAAAATAGGCTCACAAGTCTGGGGTCTTTAAAGAACCTCCCGTTTCCAATCCTGCTATGAGCAAACAGCATGCTAGGAGGTGGTAAAACTAGCAGGGGAAGCAAGGAAATCAGCAACACATTTGTTAGGACTACTAAGTGCAAATGGCCATTAAGAGGCTTCTTGCACAGACACTCCATGTTTCAAAAATGTTGCTAGTCTTCCATATATGAGTTGTTTGATCCTTCTACAAATCTGATATTGTAAAATTCATTCTCCTACTTGGAGATTATAATTAATGAATCTCATCATTTCCCCTTCCCTTCCTCCAAATCCTCCCACATACCCTTTCTTGCTCATTTTCAAATCTATGGCCTTTTTAAATTATTTCCTAACTGTATAGTTACAGCTGCTCACTCTGTATAATGTTACTTGTGTGTATGTTTTAGGGATGAACATTTGGTATTGGATAACCAATAATTGGTTACTGGATAAAATACCATTCCCTTTCCTGGGAAAGAGAATCCTCCCATTCTCAGAATTCCTTAGTTGAAAACCTAATTCTTTAAAACCTTGAGCGAATTAAAATCATTTAAATATGTATGGAAGGTTTTTTCAATTCATCTGAGGACAAGAACTAGATTTTCCTAAGGCATTATCATGTACACAAAGTAGAATCATAGGCTTAGTTTTAGATCGAAGGTGTAACTATACACAAAATCATACTAAAATCAAGTCATAGAATAAATGATGATTTGCCAAGAAGAGTGTCTCCTCTCTGTCTTTTTCTCTTCTTTTTTCTCCTGTAATCTCCTATTCAATTTTTCCTTATGCATGGAAGAAAATATTCCAAATGCCTACCATTGCTGCTAGCACTTTGGCAGTGCAGGATATACAAGCTAGGAAGTCGAGTCTGCTGTGGAAGATGGGCAGGCATGTCGCTTGACTACATCAAGAACAAAAAATAAGGATCAGGTTCCCCATTACTGTGTCCAGTTCCCACTTGGTTTAGCTCTCTTTGAGATCTGTGAGTCATCTATTATCCTGGGGGAACTTGGTTACTGATTGACATTTCTAGTGTGGTGACAGACATGGATTGTATTTACATAAAGTCTGAGCACCACAGTGTCTTACTGATCTTTAATGCAGTTTTGAGAATTTTTCTCCCATGAGAAATTTATTTTTTATTGATTTTTATTGAGCTCTACATTTTTCTCTGCTCCCCTCCCTGCCTCTCCCCTCCTATAACTGTGATGCCAGACATTGGTTTTCTGAGGCATTTAAGAAATCTGGTGTTTCTGCTGTCTGTTATCTCTGAACCCCGCTGAGTGAAGTGAGAACCTGCCATGAGGTATCTGCCTCTGCCGCAATGCTGGCATGGAACTGGTTCTGAGTGGAGGACACATCAGAGGACACGGAACCCTTTGAATGAGGGGAGAAGACCCACATGTCCATGGCTATGATTTTGTAAGGGGCAAGTAATCCAGGGGATCTCTGAATGAGCTTGATGCGATTGGCTGGAAATGGCGAGTTACAAGTGATTGGCATAGCGTCTTTATGTCTTGGTTATTGTCTGATGAGTCCTTACCAGGTGAGGCTTGGACATTCTGGCTGTTCTGAGTTTGTCTCCAGCTCATCTTTAGTGGAGATGCTGTGATGTGCTACGGAACAATCTGACTGTGGTGTTGCCTGAAGCATCCAAACTGAGGTCTGTTCAGTAACTTCTCTGCTGGAAGTTTGAGGGGTTAGGAGGGACCATGACCTCCTCAGGCTCCCTTCTATCCCACAAAGGATCAAATATTCCCGTTTGTTTTTATGTTACATTTCTTTCTGTCTTACATGGGACACAGCACATGTGGCATTTTCCCTTTTGCTTTCAAAGGAAGTGTATTTAGGACAGTAAACATGGCAGCATTTAATGCCCTGTGGCTAACTGGCCTCAATTTGAGATTTCAAGCCCTTGCACAATTTCAAGACAATGCAGAGACACTGTGTCACAGCTGAAAACAAAGACACCTTCATACGGTTGTCACCATTTTAACATTTTCATGAATGTGCTGACTGGCACAGTCTTTTAACTCTAGGAAGCTACCAATGGCTTTGCCTAGACCAGTGGTCTTCAAATTAGGTCCTAATTGGGTGGGAATAGAAGCACTGTCACGTCAAATGAATATAAGATCAATGAATGTGAAATATTTGGTTCGTGTCTCACCTAATTTTAATACACGAATCTGCTTAGTATGTAGTCCTATAATAACTCTTGTTAAGATATATGAGAATATAGTGTTTCTTTCTCCAGGATTTGAAAGTTTCTCTTTTACCATTTTTTTCCTTTCTGTTTTAAAAAATATTTATTATTTATTATGTATACAATATTCTTTCTGTGTGTATGCTTGCAGGCCAGAAAAGGACAGCAGACTTCAGATGGTTGTGAGGCACCACGTGGTTGCTGGGAATTGAACTCAGGACCTTTGGAAGAGCAGGCAATACTCTTAACCACTGAGCCATCTCTCCAGCCCTCCTTCACCATTTCTTGAGATTCCCTGTACCCTTTAGGTATGTTATAATCGAATAAAGAAAACTTTTTTTGTTTTAAGGTATCTGTCTCAGAATAGTTTGCATAAATTAGTCAAAGCTATAATTTTTAAAATAGAATTAGAACAGGAGTAGCAGTTTGTGTTTTATGAATCATACCATGCATCTATTTCTGTCTAGGTGCATCATAAGGTAGACATGTATCATTGTTCTCATTTGTATACGGTAGAAGCGTGGCATTTCCACTGTAGTTGGTGTGGAGGCAGACCCTGAAGCTAGATGGATAGACGCCACAGCCAGCTGGGTGCTGTCAGTCTTCATCTTTATTTAATGACCACATTTCTCCACCCCCTTCTCCCTTCCAACCCCTCCCATAAACCCCCAACAACTCTTCTTCAAATTCATGGCCTCTTTTTCCACTAATTGTGATGTATGTATATGTATTTGCATATACATAGGTCTTTCTCCATTTTTTTTTCTTTTGTTTTTGTTTGTTTGTTTGAGACAGAGTTGCTCTGTGTGTATCCATTGGCTGTCCTGGAACTTGCTCTGTAGACCAGGCTGGCTCATTTTTAGAGATCTGCCTATCTCTGCCTCCTGAGTACTGGGATTAAAGTTGTGCCCCACTGCCACTCGGCTTACACACACACACACACACACACACACACACACACACACACACACACACCCCAGCCTGTTCAGTTCGTATAATGCTACCCACATGTATGTTTCCAGAGCTGACCCTCTGGCACTGGACTGGTTGACTTGCCCTGGAGCACTTCTCCTGCTCCCTGCTTTCCTCAGTTTGGGCAGTCTTTTCAAACTCTGAGTGGCTTTTGAGAACAGAATTGCTGTTGGAAATATTTTTAAGTTGTTTGCTTGTATCCTTCCTCTATAAGAAGAAGGAAACATGGCAAATAAACATGCTCCAAGGAGACCTGGATCTTGATCTGGAAAGATCTGTGCAAATATTTTGATCCCATGTAAACTTCATCAAACAAACTTTACAGTTGTTTATTTTTTAAGCTGGGGCTGCTTTCAGGGATATGGATTGTAAAACCTGGCATTGTTGACATTTATTTTGCTTTAATATTTGTTTTTGGAGGGACCAGAACCTCCCAGCTTTATTGCATTGTAGAAGTATTTACCGAATGCCTTTACAGCAGATTACAGCTGTGCCCACTACACATTTAAGGTGTCACAACTCTCTGAGAAAGGAATTATTATTATTATTATTATCATTATCATTATATTTTAGTTAAAACATAGAGGTTGAAAGTCCTGGTGACTTCCCTGAGATTATACAGTTAAACTGTTGGACAACAGGATTGGCGTTTGGCTAGACTGGCTCTGGAGGCCTGTGCTTGTAACTACAGCAACACAGCAGCCTGTTCTAGTGCTGCGGTTATAGGATGACAACCCCTCCTAGGTTACTCAAGGGCTTTAGTCTCCAGAGTTATCATTTGTGCGAAGAGAATACACTGGAGAGTTCATTTCCAGAGCAGTACCCTTTTGTTGCAAATCCAATCCAAGTCCCTAAGCCCAGATAATATTGTCATCACCCTGAATTTGCACAAGGGAAGACCTCGGGGGCTATTGAGCAACAGGGAAGGTGGCATAGTTGTTTTGTGAACTGATCAAACAATTTCACGTTTTAATAAATGCACATCACTGCACTTTCTTTTTCTATTGCTGTGATGAAAACACTATGACCACAAGCAAGGTGGGGAGGAAAGCTTACAGCCTGTGGTATAGCACCCAGGGAACCAGGCAGGAACTGGTGCAGAGGCCATAGGGGAAGGCTGCTTACTGTCTTGCTCACTGTGCTCTCTTACAGTGCCTAAGACTCCCCTCCCCCCAATAGCCTGGGTCCAGGAATTGCACCACCCACAGCGAGTTCCTTTATCAGTCATCAAGCCAGTCTGGTGGGGGCACGTTCTCAGTTGAGGTTCCCTCCTTCCAAAGACTTCAACTTTTGTCAAGATGATATAAATATTATTCCTTTAAAAACGGCGGGGTGGGGTGTGTGGACGAACACAGGATAGACGAGACACGCGCAAAAGGAAGAGACGAGACACGCGGCTCCCACGTGGGTGCACTTTAATGGGGAGAGGGAAACACGATAAGGGATGGGGTGTGCGAGACACACAAGGGGCCAGAGAGGGGTGAGAGAGAGAGCGAGACCTCGTGGAAGCTCGCTTTTAACGGGAAGCGCAAGGTTATCTGGGGGCCTGCGTGTCCAGGTGTTGGTAATCCAGGAGGAGTCTGGGAGCTGTANGGGTGCAAGGTTATCTGGGAGACCCGCACCTGGGCACGCCCGTGCACAGGTGTCGGTAATCCAGGAGGAGTCTGGGAGCTGTAGTTTCCAAGGAATAACAATAAAAGCTAGCCAGTATAATGCTTTATGGTGATTTGTAATTCCTCACATTAGATTCTGGCTATTTATTTATTTATTTATTTATTTATTCATTTATTCATTCATTCATTTTACATAACAACCACGGTTCTCCTCCTTCCCCTCCTTCTGCTCTTCCCATCTTCCTCCCAACCCTCCATTCACTCCTCAGAGAGGGTAAGGTCTCTCATGGAGAGTCAACTAAACCTGGCACATTGAGTTGAGGCAGGACCAAGACCTCCCCGCTGCATCAAGGCTGAGCAAGGTATCCCAGCATAGGGAATGGGCTTCAAAACCAGAAGCACACAGCATGTACTCACTCATAAATGAATATTAGATGTAAAGCAAAGAATAACCAGCCTACGATTCTCAGCCACAGAGAAGCTAGGTAGCAAGGAGGATCCTAAGAGGGACATATATGGGTCACCCTGGGAAGGGGAAATAGAACAAATCTCCTGGGTAAACTTGGTGGTGGTGGTGGGGGGGGGGGATGCAGGATGAGAACTTGAGGGAATGGGATCTTTGATTTGGAGGAGGGATAGAGAAGGAGAGCAATGGAAGAGACATCTTGATAGAAGTAGTCATTAAGGCTCTCTCCTGTAATCAGATTGGCGAATACCCTAATTGTCATCATAAAACCTTCATCCAGTAACTGATGGAAGCAGATGCAGAGATCCACAGTCACACACTGGGCCAAGTTTGTGGAGTGCAGTCGAAGAGAGGGAGGAGAGATTATATGAGCAAAGGGGTCAAGATCAACCCACAGAACAGCTGACCCAAATCCTGCGACCTCATGGACTCTGGACTGACAGCTGGGGAACCTTCATGGGACTGAACTAGGCCCTCTGAATGTGGGTGACAGTTGTGTGACTTAGTCTGTTTGTAAGACCCCTGGCCGCAACCGTATATTTTAAAGACATATGGCAGAATATCTATTTAAGAATTCCTTTCATTTATAGCTCTTCCAAGCAGTCTACAAATTAACACCCGTTATAGCTGTCTCGACTATGATATATTGTGCTATTAGTATTAGATTATTATTATTTTGAAAAGTCACATGTACGGCAAACAGGATGCAAGCTGTTGCTAAGCGGAGGGCTACGAAGGATTAAATTCTAGTTATTACTCACGGTTAGTCCCAAATATCTCCATATGCTCGGTTGCTCAATTTTTTTTTTTCAGTTTGGCAGGAAGTCTTAAAGAAGCAAACAGCATGCCCTTCCGCCCCTGGCATATTCATAAACTATTTTGGGATGAGTCATCGGAATTCTGTGGTTTGTATATCCTGAAGGGGGAGAGAAGACACTGTATGGTTAACATTTATTTGAAACAGCAAGTTGGAGAGAAAAATTCTTTGAAAAAATTTCAGGATTAGGTTGAAAAAAAAAAAAAACCCTCTCCAAAAATGCCTGTGGACCTTTCTATTGTTATAAAGATTTTGCTTGTGTGTCCATCTCTGGGAACACCATGCTAAAGTAACTCTTCATCCTGTGTACACTCCCAGCTTGACATAGTGCCTGTAGAAGTCCAAGCAGGTGTTTAGTCGAAGTAATTCATCCCCAATAAGCAAATGCCTGGTTTTTCATTGAAGTTTGTGCTGTATATGAAGATCCAGAGGCCAAATCACTTACGGAGACTTGGATAACACTGCCAATTCTGTCATTGCAGAGTGTGTTTAAGTTTACTCTGCCATCTATGACAATTAAAAGTACCAGTCAACATTCAAAGAATCTTTCTTTAGCTTCGAAGTAGCTGATGAGGACTTTTTGCAATTAAAACTGAAAAAAAAAAAAAAAAAAACCAACCAACCAAAACCAAAAAATTCATGATGGGAGGTGGCGGGGTGGGGACCTAATTATGAACAGAAAAGAGTAATAAGGACAGTTTATTTGGGTTCTCAGTGTGTACAGATGCTATACCCCAAACACTGTGTAAGTGATTGAGTGAGTGTGCTGTGGTGTTTGACAGGCAGAGTGGCTGTAATCTCCAGAGAGAGATGTTCTAATACGTAGATGCAGCAATTCTCCATCAATGTGTTATACGTCTCTCTCTCTCTCTCTCTCTCTCTCTCTCTCTCTCTCTCTCTCTCTCTCTCTCTCTGAAGCTGAGGACCCAACCCAGGGCCTTGCGCTTGCTAGGCAAGCGCTCTACCACTGAGCTAAATCCCCAACCCCAACATATCTCTCTCTCTCTTTTTTTTTTTTTGGTTGTTCAAGACAGGGTTTCTCTGTAGCTTTGGTGTCTGTCCCGGAACTAGCTCTTGTAGACCAGGCCGGCCTCGAACTCACAGAGATCCGCCTGCCTCTGCCTCCTGAGTGCTGGGATTAAAGGCATGCGCCACCACCGCCCGGCTCCCAACGTATCTCTTATAAGACTTATAAGTCTTCACTTTCTGGTTCTCTTTGTGCTGATTATAAAACACCGAGTCAACATCCAACCATCGATCAGTCTGTAAGTGTGTTCTGATGCTCAGAGGGTGGTGCCTTCCTTAATTTAGAGTCAGCATTTTTTAATACTTGGCTGTATCTCACAACAGGAAGCATATGCTAGGTTTTGTCTCAATAACAAACAAACTTTCTTCCTTTCTCACACTTCCATCCCTCCAAGGCTGGCATGGACTTTGCTTGTAATCATTTTCAGGACAACACAGCAGAGGATGTGACAACTCACTCATGGTCGCCTGGACACTGCGTACACTTCACTTCCATCCACACACTGGTTCCTCTTCCTCCTCCTCCTTTCTCCTTCCTTTACTCCTTCGTCTCTCTCTTCTTCTCTGCCCTTCTGCCTTTTCTTTTCTCCTCTCCCTCTCCTCCTTCTCTCCCTTAGATGGAGCAGGTACCACAAGTCACTATGAATGTGATGGAGAAATATAAGTCCATAGTATTTCAGAAGGCCCCCATGTTTGGTGGAGTAGACTAGTAACCAGCATCCATGTGCCCCTAGTGGAAAATGGATTTGTTAGAGGTGGGTACCCTCCCTAGACCCCTGAGTGCTCGACAGCACTGGGTTGCTGTACTTTTGGACATCTGGGCTGAGCCTGAATGTGGTTAACACACTAACATGGTGTTACCTGTACATGTCTGTTTCTGTTGTTAGCTTGCCCACTTCAGTTCCATGTTTTGTTCTATGTGTAATAGTGAAAATAATTTCTATGACTTCAGTTTGCATTCTTCTGCTAGCCAAACATGTGAGCACATTATATCTAGGCCAGGGACTTTTTTCTAGTGATACTTACTAATTACTAATTAAAATCACTGTGGGTATTCTAGCATGAATTTACTAGACACATGTGGCTTCTAGGTTCTGACCAATTCTGAGACAATCAGACATAACAAGTTTCAGGTCTGGAAAGAAATTTGAGGACAGAGTCTTCATTCTCCATGGACTCAACATTTTGTATCTATTTCTTTCCAACAATCAACATCTGTATCTAGAGCCTATTATCCCTCTGCTCCCCAGTACCATTCACATCTCCATACCCATATTTAGCAGAACGGGCGATTCTGAGGTATATGAAACTCCCCTGTCAGGAACCAGGAAGCCTCTTTACAAGTCCTTTACCACAGAATTTTAAAATAGATTTAGAAAAAACAGTGTCTTCTTACAAAAGGTGTACTTTTAGCAAATATTTTAAGTTCAAAGACTTCTAAAATTAGTGGTACCTGAATCCAGATAGGTGAAATCTGAGAGTGCATTTGAAAATGTCTTGATCCTTAAACCATAAATAGAAAACAAATATCAACCTCTACCCCTGTCTGTAGAACATACAGAAAAGTAGGTGTGGCAACTTCTGAATAGGACCGACAGAGGCAGATTCCAGAGCTGCTCCCAAGTCACTTGGAAGATGCTGTATCCAGTTCCTTGCATCGGGCACGTCAACAGAATAGTTTCTAAGCTCCAAGCTGGCTCCAGTGGACACAAAGCCTGGCTGAGTGAGCAGGGAGAAGGGATGTCTTACTGCTCCCCCTCAGCTGCTACGCATGCAGACATGTGGCTAATCATTTATAGCTTCTAATTTTGGAGGCTGCCTTCAGATGATAAGCCTCATAAAAAACTAACAAGGGGATATCTTTGATAAGCCAGTAAATTATTAAGAGGGTGAACAACCAATTGATTTATAGCTTACTGGAATCCATTTGAATGTGAAAGATAAAAAAATGGTATTTCCTTTGTTCCTTAAACATTACATCAGCAGAAATATATATATA
>NW_026067976.1:586837-644131 GCF_014885135.2 Alexandromys fortis | reverse complement strand
ATATATACACAAGCAATACTGACCAGATTCAGCAGGTCGTATTTAGATATCCACCCAAAACACAAAAAAATACTAACTAAAGATTAAGGGACTATGAATTTTAGAGGGAGCAGGGCCACATGGGAGGGGTCGGAGGGAGGACAGGGAGGGACAAAGTGATGTAACTTATTTTAGTTTAAAATAAAGGAGATGAACTAAGAAAAAGGACTTCAAGTTTCCTATTTGTTCTTAGTCCAATTTCCCCTTTTCCATATTCCAATCACCAAAATGTTATTGGATGCACCTGTCAGATATTCATCAGCATTAAATATTTCAAGCAGTCCACTCCTTTTTTGCTATGTGAGGCTTAGGGATCTCTAGTTGAGTGACTGAATTCCATTGCTTATGACTCTGCACCACCCACTTAATTTTCTTTCTTTAAAGAAAATAATTTTGCTCTTTTTTTTTAATGGTTTCTGAATTCCTGCACGAAAGGGCATACAAGGAATACAGATATTGTTTCTAGTCTCTAGGTTCCCATGGAAATGCAGTGGTTTTCATTGCTCATATCCATTTGTGATTTAAGTTTAAATTTACTGGTGATCATTTACTTCCTCCTTCAACTTACCCCATTCTTTCTAAACTCTCTCCCTTGCAGGGGGTGGGGAGGAGAGAAAGACACATTTGTTAAAATAGAGTCTGTCTCCAGAGGGAGGCGGCTGGCACTCACACCGCAGGTGTTCTAAGTCTCCACCCCCTGCGTGCATCTCTCCTGGGTTTAAATGTAAGACTATCCACTAAGAGCTTAGAAAGATAAAGACCGTCTCTGAAAACCTAGTGCTTCGAATGTCTCTTAGGACCTTTGTCATTCCGCCTGCCTGCAGCACCTGCTTCTGAGCTTTCGTGGTTCTCAGTCCTTCATGTTTTCTAGTCTGTTTGTCCTTAGGAACACGTTAGCTGGTCATTTTCATCTTCATTTTCTTCAATCATCTGGCTAGGTTTTAATGTTGGCAGTTAAACATTTATTTCCTGGAAACTGTTCATTTTTCTCCCATCCTTTTCCTTTTTTTTTTTTTTTTTCTTATCGCTCCGTATTCCTCATTGTGGATGACCACAGTTGGGCTCGAGGGGAGTTGGGCAACGATGGCCACTCTCCAGAAAGCCCTTGCATTTCTCTCCGACAATATCCTGTAGTATTAATAACCTAGAGCCACATTTAATTGCATACATCGGCTGAGTGGTTCCAGGATTTCCGAGAGGAATGAATTAAATCCTTTGTTTCCCTCTCCTGCCTGATTTCCTGCTCAGGATTTCAAAATTCTCAGGGAAAACTTTTCATCCCTGAGCAAAGGCTCGGGAACATTTTACAAAGTATGCTTGCTTTACGCAGCAGGCTGGATTAGGCCCACGCTGAGGGTAGGAAAGCGCCTTGTCTCGGTGCCTCTGAGACTGATTGGGCCTTCTTCAACCAGAAGGAAAGGGACACGTTTTGGATTCAGGATTCTCAGACAAGACTGCAGAAAGGGGCTCTGCTCTCTGTGGTTCTGATTCCTGTGAAGGACAGCCAGCTGCCCCAGGGCTAGGCTGCTCCCGGGAAGGAGAGCCCCACTTAGTTCTAAAGGATGCTTAGATTGGGATCAGTTATACTCTTAGCTCTCATCTCAAATACGCCAGCAGCACTGAGATCCAAAAGCCCCTGTTAGATGGATTAACTTCATAGGTCTGTAGAGTCCAGGGACTGTCAGAAGCTATCTAGTGGTTGGAAGTCAATGCCTCTTGGGAGTAGCATTTACTTAATGACGCTTAAGCTTCATAAGGGAGTAAGGGAGACCCAGGACACCTATGGTCACCTTAATGAAGAAACGTGACCTGCTTTTCTCTCCTCTCCTTTCCTCTCCCCTCCCCCTTCTCCTCTTTCTCTTTAGGAGGTACTTTATACATGCCAGGCAAGTGTCTTATGACCAAGCTATTATCCCAGGACCTTTTTTTTTTTTTTTTTTTTTTTCCTGAGTCAGAGTCTTACTATGTATTTCGGACAGTCTTAAACTAGTACCCTCCTTGGCTCAGGTTCCTAAGTGCTGGGATATAGGTGTATCGAGACACATCTGTCTAAGGTAGTGTGTGCTAAATTATGGTGGCCATGTATAAATTTTTGTTGCTTTAATCACTGAGTTTTCTTTTAGTTTTTTTTATTTTAAATTTATTATTTCATTTTCTTATTTGCCTTGGTTTTAACTTAATATGAGCAAAAGTTCACTGGATATTGGTGCAATTTATTATTTCTGTTTTCTTCTCAATAATGCAAGCATTCAGAGCTGTTAATCCCTAAATCTCCAGCTGGCAGTGCCCCAGTGGAGAAGCAGGGCCTTCATAATCGTTTTTGTATTCTGTTTCATTTTTTAAATGTCTTTCCTAATAAAGACTTAATTAAGAAAAGTAATAAGAAATGAGATCTAACGCAGAGACACGGCTAGGGGAAAGAAACAGATAAAATGAGCAGCTGCCCACAATGTGATACTATTCCCAATATGATAAAATGAAAAATCTAGAATAGTAAGGATTTGGTTTTTTTAAAATGGGTAGAAAAATAACTCTAAGTTGATTCCTTTATACCCCAAGATAGAAAATAAGAGAAGAAAGGGAGACCCAAGTTGATGGATAAAACATTTAGCCGAAAAAAAAAATTAAAACAAAACAAGAGAGAAAGGCCCACATTGAGCACAACCGGGTGAGCTCTGCAGTTGAACTAGCCAGGGAAATACTGGAGAGCTCACCCTGGTGGTGAAGACCAGAGAGCTGAAAGGCTGGCCAGCCCTGAAACTACTCAAGCCCAGAACCAGGGTTATGTGTTGGTCCACCCCAATATCTACTCCATGCTGGAACACAGGCATGTGTGTGTGTGTGTCTGTGTGTGTGTGTGTGTCTGTGTGTGTGCGTGTGTGTCTCTGTGTGTGCGTGTGTGTCTCTCTCTGTGTGTGCGTGTGCATGTCTGTGTGTGCGCGTGCGTGTGTCTGTGTGTGTGCATGTGTGTCTCTGTGTGTGTGTGAAGAACGTGTTGTTCCTGCAGGCCCAGGACTGCAGGATCTCCACTACACAGGGCAGCAACAGGATGTCCAGAAAGAGACCCAGTGAGGGCCCAGTGTCAATGGTTTAGTGGAGACCTGGACAAAGCAATGATTCTTTGTGATGAACACCTGCATTTAAAGATGTATGGATAAAGGGGTTTACTGTGTGACTCACCATGACACACTGCAGCTTCCATGATGAGATTCTCCCTATCTCCCCCTTTTTCCTTTTAAATTTTATTTTGTTTTATTCCGGGGTGGGGGGGAGGTGGGTGGGATTGGGAGGAATGATGTGAAAGACACAAAGAATAAATAAAAAGAAAGTAAAAAAATAAACCTGGAAATAGGGATGTAGGGATGGGGGTGGCCCTTGTAGGCAAATTCCAGGCCAATGAAAGACTTTGTTTATTTAAAAAAAAAAAAAGGTGGGATACATGGATGCCACCTGAGAAACATTACCTGAAGGTGTCTTCCACACAGAAGCACACCAATAAACAGCACTCACATGTGTGCGTGTACACACACACACACACATACGAGTTCAACTTTAGTTTTTTAAAAGAGTCACAGATCTTCCAGGCTCTCTGGAATGCTCAGAGCTTTGCTCAAAATATACCAGGAGAACTTGCTATACATTTTAAAGAAAAATTGTATGCCTCCATGAACATTAATTTTATAATTATAGTTACATACATCTTATGAGCTTATTGGAAATACTAAATGAGCTAATGCTTATAGAACTCCTAGAAGGGACTAAGGATATTTTAAGAGCTCAGTGCTAACCATTGTCTTAGAAACAGAAGTTGACATCTAATTATTTGCTTGTGTATGGTTTATGTCTTCACAGGGCTTTACGCCTATATAAATCTTCAGAGATATAGCTTCTCGATCATTTTATCCGTTGGACAGAAGGGCACATACTGGCATGCATGTGTTCATGGAATTAACATTTATATTTTGAATCGGTGCGTATGTGGCCCATTGTTTTCTTTTGCCTTTCATCTGGAGACATTCGTTGAAAGATCGTCTCAGTTGATCTTGAGGGAGAGAGAGAAAAAAATGACATGTCCTTACAAGGCAACCAGGGCCAGTGAAGTGAGTGAGGGCAGGGCCTGTCTCAGTGGTTTGGAAGCCCAAACTCTTTGTGGCCCCAAATAAGGTTATGTTGCACTCCTGCGTCTTCCTTTTTGAGCAGAAGCAGGCCCGGGTCCACGGAGGTTATTTCTGGTTTGTAATTAGCCTCTGGCTGTCAGACACAAATATGTCTGAAATTAAGATCAAGGTCGGTGAGCCTTTTGGGGGGGAAAATGGAAATCAACCCTGAAAAATTCCCCTGGCTATCTGCAAAGGCCACCCTGCTGTGAGTGTTGTTTTCTCACAGGGTTTAACTCTACAGGTGTTTTGTAGAAGCCTAGACCGCCAGTCAGCCAGTGTGAGTCATCTGGCTGTGGTGAGATTAGGAATTCCTAAAACATGATAAAGAATCCGGAGTCTGAGACAGGAAAGATGAAGGGAAGTGCCCTGCGCAGCTCCTGCCACCCGGCCCACCATGTGACCCGTTTTCCCTTAACTTTTTGGGTAGATATGGGCAGTTACCTACATTTTTCTCATCTCCCCTCTCCTAGCTTTCTTTTAATGTTTATTTTTTTATACACGTGCGGACGTGTACTAGAGTAGGCCATAGAGGACAGAGGAAGCCTTTGGATCCCTTGGAACTGGAGTTACAGGTAGTAATGAGCGGCCACGTGACTGCTGGGACCAGGACCCAGGGGTCCTCTACCAGAGCAGCAAGCACTCGTGACAGCCCAGTCATCGCTTCAGAGCTTTTATTCCTGGTTTTCCTTTCCTTGACTCTCCAAAGTCATGAAATACTATTTCCAATGAGTATGTAAATATTAGTATTTTAATCAGGACTCTCTCTCTCTCTCTCTCTCTCTCTCTCTCTCTCTCTCTCTCTCTCTGTGTGTGTGTGTGTGTGTAAAGATGGTAGACTTTGATATGGTTTAAGAGAGAACTATAAAGAAGAAACAGAGGGGAAGAGATGGGGGAAAGAGAAAAAGAGAAGTGAGGAACCAGGCGACCTGGCTCTGGACAATAGTCTTCACATGAAAATGAGTGGACACACATTCTTGGCAGCACAGTGCCTTCTCATTTACAAATGCCTTGACTAAAGAAAAAAAAAGAAAGGCAGCTAAACATCAGGGCGTATTCTCTACACAGTTGAATTGCTGAGTGGCTAGGCGGCTGCAAGTTGACCCTTAGGAGTCCCCGGCCCATCCCTCGCCTTCCGTTGGTACTAAAACCAGAGAACCGCAGGCAGTTGCCGAGGCTGTTCCCCAGGGACTCCGCTTCCCTCAGAGAGCAGGGCTCTGATGCTCGGGGTTACATCTTTCCCAGGGGAGACCCGAGTCCTGAGCCTGGACGCGCAGTGAAAGTGCCCGAGTGCGCCGTGAGGATGAATTTGACTTTGAGGACACCTAGTGGCCGTTTGTTGGCTGCGTCCCTCCATGGCTAGCGGAAAGAAAATTGGTGGTTAGTAAGCCCCAGGCAGCCTCTTTTCAGAGAACCTTCACAAAGCAACTAGAATATGCCTTGAAGCTTCAAGAGTCAGCCAGTTCTTCGCTCCTGCCCCCCTCACTGTTGTTAGACAGAATTTTCTCGGCCTAATTGCTTCACCAGTGAATTGTAGGGAGCTCTGGTGTCACTCAGAAAAGCTCTAAGGACTGAAGAGGCACAATCTGGTCAACTCAGCTGACGAGCAGTCATTTTTGAGAGAGGCTGGAAGATCAGAAGAATTCTATCATAGTAGAGTTTTCTATTTTCTGCTTTATGATTTCAGGCTGCACATGGCTTTTATTGTTTTCTGAGACTGTAAGCTGTTAGCGATAAATGCCTTTAAAATAAATGTACAAACAATAGTTGTTCATTGCAGAAAATTCAGTTAACAGAGAACAGAAGTAATTGTTGACTTTTTTGAAAGTTTTTTCTTTCTTTTTCCAATTTTCCAATAAAAATTGATTTACAAGAACAGGCTGACCACAAAATTTAACCCCAGGCCAGATTTTCCCCCTCCCCTGGTCTGGGGTACTATATGCTAGCTCTTTTAAATAAGAGAAAACTCAATGCAATGCACTTCGTGGTAAAAATAAATAAGATTTAAGGTTAATTCATTTCACATAAAACTGCCTTATATAATCTAGAATGTAATTTTCTTAAACCATATTTTATTCTTTGACAATCCTATGCATACATGGAATGTATTCTTTAAACAAGTTAGTGCTTTGGCAATTTCATACCTATACAATCCATTTTTCTTACTCTATCCCACCTTTGAATCTCTCTCTTTCCTCTCTATGTATCCTTTTCTCAGATTTTGACTTTTGGTTTTGCTTTGTGACCCATCTGGTTCATCAGGACCATATATGTGTGACCATTAGATTGGGACTATCTTGGGAGCCATGTTGGATCTCCCAGGAATACATAAGTGAAGACAATGACTTGCCCATGAGGAAAGTTATCTTTAAAGTGTTTTTTACGTATGTATTTCATATGTACAGATAAGCATGTAGCTTTTGCCTGGTTCACCCTGCCTTATCACGTGGCTTCTATGCCTATTCCCAATCAATCTGTCCTTCAGGTTTTGGCTCCTGACCCACCTATCAGGTCCACTTGGTGCCCTTGAACCTGCATGCAAGGTTTTTAAGGGATTTTTTTTTTTTTTTAACCACTGTACTCTCTTTGAGCTTGAATCTTCTGTGGGTAGTGTCTTGACTATTTGTCTTCCCGGTGACAGAGAAGTACTCCCTCCTTAGCCATGTCCTGGAAGCAGTGACCTTTTCCACATCTATAAATAGAGGTGACTGTGATTAGATGGGGACCAGACATGAACACTGGAGACAACATGGGCAATATCCAACAGATGCTAAATTGTGGAAATCATATGTTTTGTTTCTTTACCCTGGGCTGGATGGAGTAGGGCCCTCCCTGTGCTTGTCTTCTGGGTGGAAGTGTTCACCACCCATAGGGAACTCTGCTGAATCTACTCTGGCTGAGTTGAATAGCTAAAATTCTTATTTGTATTTCACATCTGCCCTGGGTCCCTGTTCTTTACAACAAAATAACTCACAAAAAAATAATTGTGAACAGGAAGTTATAGCCAGCAGTTTGAAACTAGCTGCTTCACAGAAAAATCTATGGCAGTTGTAGTTCAAGAAAGGGTGGCCGGAAGGTTGGTTTCTGTTTGCATTGCTCTTGGCAGGTGTTTAGTTGAGATTCTTGCCGCATTTAACACAGAACCCACACACTTTAACATGCCCTCAAGGACTTGGCTAAGCACTTCTCTATGTATGTCTCCAGATTCTTTTCAAGCCATGCTTGGCCTTGCTAGTTCGTGTCCATTCATTTTTTTCAAATCCCTTGGGCTCCATTATGAATGACATCAGCACATGGTCATATGACTGCTTTCTACTCCTTCTTTCAGGATCAGCTTAGTCATGACTACTTCAGAGAGCTCCTTCCTGACCCTAATCCCAGTTTGATTGCTCTCCTTTCATTCCTGCTTCCTCACACAGACCAACAGTTTGAACAATACGTTCCTGGTTAAAAAACAAAAGAAAACAGAACATGTGTCTCCATTGACAGTGTATATCTCCAATAAGAGTAGGGTATGTCTGCTTTGGGTCTTCCCCACGCACAGCAAGGTGCTCAGCTGGTAAAGAGCATGCTGCACTGAAGAGATGAAGTCTGCTTTCCTGAGGAGAGGAGCCAAAGGACCCACGACTCATTTCCACATGCTCACACGGACTCATGTCTGTGGCTAAACCTCTTGCTTAGCCAAGAGATTGTTCTTGGTTATTCAGATTTTGGAATGAGCAGGATGAACAGGTGTTGAAATAATAGGGGTGGCGGGGCTGCGTCCCCGGCACCCGGCCGCCCGCATGGCTAGCTTATGCCCCAAAATAATTACACGGAAACTGTATTCTTTTAAACACTGTCTGGCCCATTAGTTCCAGCCTCTTATTGGCTAGCTCTTACATATTGACCTAACCCATTTCTAATAATCTGTGTAGCCCACGAGGTGGCTTACCAGGGAAGATCTTAACCTGTGGCTGTGTTGGGAGTGAGAATCATGGTGACTCCCTGACTCAGCTTCTTTTTCCCAGCATTCTGTTCTGTTTACTCCACCCACCTAAGGGTTGGCCTATCAAATGTGCCTAGGCAGTTTCTTTATTAATTAACCAACAAAAGCAACAGATTAGAAATAAATCACTCTCACATCAAATAGGAACTGACTCTTTAGAAAGGTTTTTTTTTCAAAGCAAGATTATCTTTAAACATTTCAGAAAAATATTCTTTTCATTCTAAAACAGGCAATTTCCAAGTTACATTTCTTACATTTTTTTTGTGCAAACTTTTAATAGTTTAAATACCATGGAAGATAACTTCCCATCATGGCAGGTAAGTTTGCATAATGAAGTCTGCCTGAATGTGTGAACTAAGATTAATTAATTAAACAATAATTAATTAATTTATTAAACGATAACAACCAATTCTGTTTTTTAAGGCCTTGACCATGAGCAGTGTGCAAGTCCAGACACCCTAGTCTTTACCTGTGACTAAGCCTTACGCACAAACTATTAATGCAGATATTAAGGACTGATCAAGTCTTATATTCACAAACACCAGTGGATTAATAAATTTACTGAGGGCTTGAATTTGTCCTTCTTTGACTAGCTCTGGCATGCTGTCTTGGCACTTGTAAAACTCCCAGGCAAGTTCAGTGTTCAGAGGAACATATTGCCAGGCAGCATGGTTTTGAAGCTGGTTTTGGTTTCATCACTTGTTAATATTAGAGGTTGCTGCCCATTGGGTTTAATTTTTTTATTTGGTTTGTACATTGTTTGAGCAACCATTTTAATGGACAGATATTATTTCACTAGCAATTTCCATTCATAATTTTTTCCTTAAGGCTAAGCTCTTGGGTTTGCATATATCATAATTACATAGATCAGTAATTATATAGATAATTCTATCTTGGAATGGCCTCTCAGAAAATAGTGCCCCAAACAAACACTTGTGGGCAAGTAGATTATTTAAGAGGTGACTTCAAAAAAGCAAGGAGTGGAAGAATGGATAAGGAAGAAAGGAAGAGGGTCCACCCTTGTCGGGGAGATTGCTGCTGTGATCACAAGATCTACATTCCCTGAGAACCTTCAAGTTTCACCTCAGCAAACCCATAGAGGCTTCCTTCTGTCCCCACCTTCACTGAATCCATATGTCACAGGGTATATGATTCTGTCTTGTTTGTGGGTTGGTCCTGGGTACTTTAGGACATACCCTTGCTTCACCGCCAGGGGCTGGAAATGTTCTGGGTCAGAGAGAAGACCCTTTGGAGTCTTCCTGGACTGTGCATAGCATATGGTGGAGCCCACTCTGAGTTTCTATAGCGCTCTCCTCTGCAGCCTGGCTGAAATGACAGAGGTGATTCTAGGAGTGTGGTGCCAGTAACAGACTCTGTAGCTAGCTGTCGGCACTTCTGCTGATAGAATAAATGTGTGCATGACCAATCCCATTCATTACAATTTGGGCTAAGTTTACTTTTCTTATTGGATATCATTTTTACTTATAGGAAAGTCAGAATAGGTTGGAGTATGAGCCTAGAAGTCTTAACTACAGTTCAGAAGCAGTTGGTTGCAGGTAGCACAGAACCAGGCTTTTTTTAAAAACTGAAACTAGCTAGAATTTCCTTCCAACTGCTGTGCTCAGACCCAAGCTTGTGTGTATTCTGTCTTAGTCTTATTCATTTACAAACATTTCCTTGAAGGCATCTTTCTGAGATTCTCTAATCCAAAATTATTTCTCCTCTTTCTGAAACCTTCTTAGACTTTTGTGATAAACTTCGAACAGGACCCACCAGAATCAATTAGACATTTGGCTCCACTCTCCTTTGTGTGCTGTTTTGACTTTCTGCATCATGATTTCCTATTTTCTAAAAACCTGGTTCTCATCTGCTTTAATCAGTAAGTCTCGAATTCCCCCTGATTCTTGAAGTTATATTAAAGTCAGTGTATTTCAGCTCCTCACTTAAGATTATATTTGATTCACTCCTGAGCTTCACCATGTAACATGATGTACACAGTGCACTTAAAAAGATATGCACTGAATGCATGGAAATAGAAAACACTATCCTGAGTGAGGTAACCCAGAGCCAAAAAGATGAACATGGGATGTACTCACTCATAATTGGTTTTTAGCCATAAATATAAGACATTGAGTCTATATTTCGCGATCCTACAGAAGCTAAATAAGAAGGTGAACCCAAAGAAAAACATATAGTTATCCTCCTGGATATTGGAAATAGACAAGATTTCTGGGCAAAAATTGGGAACTGGGGGGTGGGGTGGGATGGGGGAAAGGAGTGAGAAGGTGAGGATGGGGAGAGCTTGGGGAAATGGGATGGTTGGGATAATGGAAGGATGGATATGGGAGCAGGGAAGTATATATCTTAATTAAAAGAGCCATTTTAGGGTTGGCAAGAGCCTTGACTCTAGAGGGGTTCCCAGGGGTCCAGAGAGATGTTTCCAACTAGGTCCTTGGGCAGCTGAGAAGAGAGAGCCTGAAATGGCCCGACCCTATAGCCATACTAATGAATATCTTGCATATCACCATAGAACCTTCATCTGGTGATGGATGGAGATAGAGACAGAGACCCACATTGGAGCAATGGACTGAGCTCCCAAGGTCCAAATAAGGAACAGAAGGAGGGAGAACATGAGCAAGAAAGTCAAGACCGTGAGGGTGCACCCACCCACTGAGACAGTGGGGCTGATCTATTGGGAGCTCACCAAGGCCAGCTAGACTGGGACTGAAAAGTCATGGGATAAAACCGGACTCTCTGAATATGGTGGACAATGAGGGTTGCTGAGAAGCCAAGGACAATGACACTGGGTTTTGATCCTACTGCATGTACTGGCTTTGTGGGAGCCTAGCCAGTTTGGATGTTCACCTTCCTAGACCGGGATGGACGGGGGAGGACCTTGGACTGCCCACAGGGCAGGGAACCCTGACTGCTCTTTGGACTGGAGAGGGAAGGGGAGGGGAGTGCGGTGTGGGGAGTGGGAGGAGGGGGAGGGAAAAGGGAGTCAGGGAGGAGGCAGAAATTTAAAAAAATTAAAATAAAAATAAAAAAGGTGTGCAATGCTAAAGGGAAGCTCCTAAAATTTCCTCTTGTTTTTGTAGGGAAATGGGGCTATAAAAACATCTCTGACTCAGGTATTTAGACGTCTAAAGTTAAATTTCTATTTAAGAAACTCTAGTCTTAAAAATATCAGGGACTCAAGCTGCCAGGTGCCTGCAGATAACATTTCTTTCACGTATTTTATATCAAAATAGCGGCTCAGGCTGTTTCAGAAAAAGCAGGAAATGAGAAAACATACAGGTTATGCCCAAGGTGAGTGACATTTGATTTAGAAAGAGACTGGTTTTGAAAGTCCTCGTGTCACGGTCTGAGATTTCCCTTGTGTGTAGCAGTACCTCACCAAACGAGCATCTTGATGTGCACTTGGCTGACCAGAGAAAATGACCTTATGTATAGTGCCCAAAGGGGGTTTTGGATTGCCCACATTAAAGCTTTTATAAAGTTGTCTGTGTTCCCACACAATCCTTCCTAATACTTAGTTGCATCCCCTTCTTCTATTTTTATAGTTCAGAGATTTTTTTAGATCTCAAAGGCCTATGTTGTAAACATTCATCTTCCATTCAAGTACCAACCAGGCTTGACCTTGCTTAGCTCCCAAGATCAGACACGATTGGGCTAGGTCAGGGTGCTATGGACATGGACTAAACATACAAACCCACTTATAGGAAAAGAAATGTATGAAGATGTTACAGGGATAGAGCGAAGCACTAATTTTTTTTTTGATGAAAAAATATCTTCCTGAATTTTTTTTTGACCCAGGAAGGCTCTTTTCCTCAAAGTGATTTGCTTGCACAGAAGTCTAGCCTCTTTGGCCATAGGGGAAAAGGGAATCTTGTGTATTCGACAGCTGTCTCCTTGTTGTTATCCAGATAAATGTGTGCATCTCACGGTGAAGGTGAAACTTCTAAAGCAGAAGTGTACTTGGTCCTTGCTGGAATGGAATCAGAAATGATTGACATGTCCATTTGGGGGCCAAGGAAAGTCCTTATTTTAAGGGTAAACAAAACAAAAGTGCAGAAATGGAGGTTATCTACAAAAATTTAGATTTTTTAAAAAATGCTTGGCTCACTAATAATTTGCTAACTGTCTTCCAAAGCCACATGTTTCTGGGAAGGGTAAGTGTTGAACTGTGGTGTGGTATATATTGCTGGGGAAGAATTTAACTCTTCTTTGTCTTGGCTGTCCATTTGCCCAACCACCACTTATGGTGGTTTGGATGAGAATGACCTCTATAGGTTCATATATTTGGATGCTTTGTTCCCAGTTGGTGAACTGTTTAGGAAGGATTAGGAGATGTAGCATTGTTGGAAAAGGTGTCATTGGGGACAAACTCCAGGTTTCAAAAGACATCTGTGCTAGGCCCACTGCCTTCAATTTGTGGATCAGAAGAGAGCTCTCCTACTGCTCCAGGATACTGCTGCCTGCCTGTCGCGATGCTTCCTGCCATGACTATCATGGAATAACCCTCTGAAACTGTACACAAGTTCCCCAATTAAATGCTTTCTTTTCTAAGTTGCCTTGGTTATTGTGTCTCTTCACAACAACAGAACAGTAACTAAGATTCTACTGAATACGTATACACTGATACATAGATTATTTTTGTCACCTTGTAAAATCCAAGCATTTTGAAAAAATAACTACTTGACCTGTGGGTAGATAGAACAGGATGCCAGAGCACTGTTAATCTGGTGGAGAAGTTGAGACTAGTTGACTCATCCTTCTGGGGTTCTTAAGAAGCTGGATGACTTTGGATGGCAGTAAATGTGGTGTTAAAGGTGTGGGAACACGGCCTTCCAATTACCGGCAGTGGAGCACTGGGTAAGCTATTTCAAGTCTCTGGGGCTTCACTTTCTTTTTTTTTCTCATTTGTAAGCTGTGAAGAAAAATATAACCATCTCGCAGGAGTACATGCTAATGAAGTGAGATTAATATATAGAAAATGTTAGGACATATGTGCACAGTGAATTTATTCTTTATCTTACTTATTTTTCTCCCTCTTTATTTCTTTCCTCTTTATCTTTAATTTCATGGGGTATAGAAGATGAGTGTAACACCCGGTTTTGGTGTTACACCCTCGGTACAGTTCGCACGCAGCTGTACCGAATGCGAGTCTGGGCAAGGGCCTGGAGATTGAACTCAAGACACAGAGACCAGGGTCATTCCATAGGAGATCAAGCGAATGCCGTTTATTCAGACTTGGGGAAGCCCTTTTCTACCTAACTGCAGCACAAAGATTTCACCACCCAGGGAGGTGGGAAATAAACACTCAGAAAGCTTAGTTAACAAATAACAAACTGTCCCCGCCAATGCACCCCAGGAGTAAGGGAGACCAGGGGCCCACAGATGAGAATAAGAATATAGCAGTATTCGGGGCTGGAGAGATGGCTCAGTGGTTAAGAGCATTGCCTGCTCTTCCAAAGGTCCTGAGTTCAATTCCCGGCAACCACATGGTGGCTCACAACCATCTGTAATGGGGTCTGGTACCCTCTTCTGGTGTGCACGCATACACACAGACAGAATATTGTATACATAATAAATAAATATAAAAAGAATATAGCAGTGTTCACAAGAAGCACAAGGACACTGCCTTGAGTTGTGGCTGTTTGGTCACACTTCGTGCTCACCCTGCCAAACCCATCTGTACTGATAGAGGATATAGTAGGAACCCCAAAATTCTTCATCTTGAGATGGAGTCCCAAGTAACCATCATTTACCTTAGAGCAAGAGAAAGTTCTAGAAACGTTTCTTTTCCTATTAGGGCTACAAGGTGAAAAAATTCACCTGTGAGTCCCCAGTCATATCTTTAAATAAACCAAATTAATTTCTGGCTCTGGGTATCACTGGGCTGAATCTACCTAATGCTAAAAGCGAAGTGGCATCTCAGCTCCTATTTACCAAGGGGCTGAACCAAGGGGTTACGTTCCAGCCAAAACGGTAACAGCGGATTAGTTTTGGACACTCAGCGTGTGACAGCTACTTTCTGTGCACCTTCCATGCATTAACTTTTTTCATTAACATAGTTACCCTACATGAAGGATACTGTTCTTATTCCAGCGTAACAAGGATGACAGTGAAAACACACAGAAGTGAGACAGTGGAATTAGGACCAGGCAACTCTAGCCTCAGTACCTGCCTCTCTGCATCTCATCTCTCAGAGCCCCCTTGCCGTATTCCACTCCTGGAGGAATCACTCCCGCTATCCCGAAAGTCTTCGGGAAGACTGCTTGCTTATTTGGCAAATCACCCCCTTTTTTTATTTTCTATTTGGACAAATACTGTTATTCACCAAAGTCCACTTAGGCAATAAACGCCTGCTATATCATATTGACTATGCACTTCTCTTCACCACGATGTTAAGCCTGGCCCCATATAGGGTCTGGTACAAAGGAAGTACTTAATAATTCTGTGGAGGGAAGGAATGGCAAGTTCTTTCGCGGGAGGGGAGGGGGGAGAGGATATTAATGTGCATATATAGTTGTAATGATACAGTTCAAATTGAACTGAAATTCTTCATAGCTTATGTCACGGAGAAGATGCCTTCATTTCCTCCCGTGGCAGCTTATTTTTCTAAGGATAAACATGTTAAATTTTCCTCGACGCTACTTGTGTCATAGTTATGGCCGGCACTAGGTGGCACCAAGGAGCCTCTCAGAGATGCTCAGAAAAGGGCTGAACCATGTTATTAACTCTCAGTTTACGCTCAAAATAATTTAAAGATTTTTTTCTTAAGATTTGCAAATGTGCATTATTTGAACCAGCTATTTAATTACATTCATCCCCCTGGTGCATTCTTTGCTCCACTGGTTATCTTATTATTTTTGAAGTGGAAAGGCCTTATAATTTATTTCTTCCAGTTTCTTAGTACTTAGAGCCAGAGTTTTAATATTTGGGTAAAGACTTTATTTGGTTATTGAGACTCACTATTCCAGATCTTGCTCTACCCATTGCTTGAATCTTCTTCCCTCTGCTCCATAATGTGCAATGTGGTGACAGGCCTCCTGTAAAAAAATAAAACAGAAATTGAAAAACGAAACAGCCAAGCAGTGCTCAAATGAAAAGGCTTATTATTATTTTTATCTTTTAAAGAAATAGTTTGTTGGTTAAAACAGAGAGCATCAGCAGTTGCAATAGGTTCAACTCAGCGGTTCTGACTCCACCTTTGTCTTTCTTTTAAAACATGGACACCTAAAACACAATGCACAACCTATGGACACACTGATGATATAATATGTAAAACTTGGATACATATGTACATCGCATGATGTGCAATTATATAATGTTTAAATCAGATTAAATATGTGATCGCTTCAAACATCTATTATCTGTTCCGGTAAAAGCATCCTATATCCTTTCTTCTAGCCTTTTGAGGCATATAGTGCTTGGCCATTTGTGGATACTTCACTGTCTTGTTCCCGTCTATGTCCTAATTCCTTTACCTTTGCCCACATCTCCTCACACTACTTTTCCTAGCCTCTGGGGAATCCCATTTTGTGTTCAAGTCTTATGAGAGCAATCTTTATAGTTTTACACACAAGTTTACATACCCGCCTTTTTGTAACTGCCTTACTGCTTTCATTTAGCACAAGGATCTCTAGTTCCAATCACAATGTCTCAAATGGAAGGATCTTTTCTTGGCAGTTCAATGGCTCCCATTTGCAGGGTATACACTTCACGTGTTCTTTACTTGCATCCTGGTTGGTGGGCTGTTAGGTTGCTTCTGTATCTTGGCTATCCTGAATGATGCTGAAGTGAGCATGGGCGAGCTGGTGGTCTCTGACATGCTGACTTCAATCCCTCTAGACACCTATTGAGTAGTGAGGGTTTAGAATCAGCTGTAGCTCTATGGTAATTTTCTGGAGGAAACTTTACAGTTTTCCCTATTGGCTGTACTAGGTTTCATTCCCATCCATACTGCAATGGTTTCCTTTCTTGACATCGTTGGTAGCCCTTGTTACCTTTAGTCTTGTTGATCATATCCATTCACACTGGAGTGATGATATATGACGGCTACTTTTATTTACATTTCTTTGATGATTCGTTATATATAACTCTGTTTTCCCCATATATCTTCCGTCTCTTTTGCATGTCTTCTCTCGAGAATCCTTTGTTAAATATATTGTCTGTTTTATATGGGGTCATTTGTTTTGTTGCTATTGAACTTCTGACATTCTTCATATATTTTGGGTGTTTACTTCTTGTCAATGAATAATTTGCTAGTGCCTTCCCTCTCTTGATTGACTATTTCCTTTGCTATGCTCTCTGCCCTTTACTTTCTTTTTGACCTTGGTAGGTCATAGTCCATTTGAGCCAATATTTTTCATCTAAGTGACCAGAAGGCTTACTTATCTTACTGTTGACTTGTAAGATACATTCACATTTTATCATCTTTTCCACAAATAATTTTAAAATGGACACAAGGTAATTATGCACATTAATAATGAATGAATATATGGTGCTTTGACATTTTGTCCAAAATCAGTTGATTTGGGATCATTTAGGATTCTATGTAAATTTTAGGATTGTTTTCCCTATCACTATGCAAAACACCACTGATATTTTGTTCGGACTGGTCTATGTCTGTAAGTAACTTTGGGTTTCAAGGGCATTTTAAGACTTTTAACGCCCCTTGTCCATAAAGTTGGGAGTTCTTTCCAATTTTATGGTGTCTTCTTGAATTTTTTCATTAGAACGTGGTAATTCGTGTGTGTTTATCTGTGTGTGGGTACATGTTCATGTGTGTGCCCAATGTATGAGGAGGTGAGAGGAGAGCTTCAGATGCTGTTCTTTAGGTGGATGTCCACTTTTTTTTTTTTTTTTTGAGGCAGGTCTTTCACTGGCCCGGAACTCACTAAGTAAGCTATAGGATGTCTGATACGTGAAGCCCAGGGACACTCCTGCCTCCACGTCTCCAGTACCGTGATTACATTGTATAAGTCTATTTTGTCAAAAAAAAATTGAAGCAAGATTTAATTGGAAAAGTTATCTTCCTGTGTGGAATGTTGAACCAAATGAATTTTAATAGCTTTCACAAATTTCAGTGTTCATAGAAATTAATAGATACTTTTAGTACCATTAATATAATATATTTTAGTTAGTAGGCTAAGATATGACTTATCCACCTGTATTTTGCCCTGTTCTCCAGGATAAGATTATTTTCCTTTTATCTAGGTGAAAGGGGTCCTGTGACTGTCTAAATCCTTTGGTCACACTGAGCTCTTGACTCTCAATTATGTGCCTTTATACATGCTAATTAGCTTCTCTGGACCTCATTTTAATAACCTGTAAAATGATATATATGGTGTGAGTTGTTGTGAAGAGGAAGTTTGTGAATACGTGTAAGGCATTGGGAGCACTGATGAGAAGCCTTCTTTGGACTCAGCTCCTGATAGTGAGTGCTCCCCATATCTGCTTAGGCGGCAATGAAGATGTGATGTACTGATCTCCCGCTAACTCCCTTAGCAATAGAATGGAATTGAAAAGTAGGTAAATCTAAGTTATTTATTACTAAATTGGGAAAGTCCAGCATGGATGGGAAACGTAATTTTTTGAGGGTGTTCACAGCAACCTTTCAGGAGGGCGTGGTCTGTCATACCATATTGGGATAGAAGAAATCCACAGGGTCACATCCTCTGTGAAAACAAAAGAAGGACTTTTTTAAAGCATCATAACCTTAGATCCAAATTCTGAAGTCAAGATACCTTTAGAACATATGTGTAGGTTCAGCTTAGCAGCCCATATAATGAAATGTCTCTCTGTACGTAGCTCCTTTACAGTCAAAAATTTTAAAGAAAACACAATGGACATAATCCAGACTCTCTGTGAATTTTTCATTTTTACGTGGCTTATTTTTCTTTATTTCTTTTAATCTATAAGTATCTGTACTCTGTCTCTTTAAAGACTTTACCTCCCCCTTTTATTTTTAAAAAGGCATTAACTTTATTCTCTATATTTTTTTCTTCTCTCTCTCAAGCCTACTTACACTCATCCAGCACTGTGGTCTTTTATGTCTGAATCTGTTTTATTGTGAATCTGTAATTGTTTTTACTATCCAGGAGCATTTCTTAAAATGTTAAGCACTTCTTAAAAACTTAAGTTGCACCATGTACAGGTAATACAGTACCGCCTGTGTCCTGTCCAGTCTAAACCTTAACTGTGCTATTATTATGGTAATTACGGTAGTTCCTGTCTGAGACCAGTACAGTTCAGCATGGTGGACCTGAGCACAGTTCCAGGCACACAGCAAGTCCACATTGGAGCCACAATCAGCAGTTTAACTCTGAGACTGAGTGTGCGGCTCAGAAACTCTTTTCATCCAAGTTACAGCCAAATCTGACACGCAGAGCACTGCGTAGTCTGAAAACACGTCTCTGGATGGCGGCGGGAATCCACCATGCTCTTTCGCCTGCCTAAGCCTGATTCTGCTGTCTGCCCAGGTGCAGGCAGGGAGCCCTGAGCCATCACCATGGTCTCAGAGCACTCTCTGATACCAAGCGGGAACACAAACATCCAGTCCCATAAAAGCCACTGAAATGCTTTAAAGCCAGAGTTTGCACTGGCGGCACAGCCCCAGGAAGCAGCGCTTTAAAATGACACAGCTTTTTTTTTTTTTTTTCTGCTGCTGTTGTCAAATCAGGAAATCTCTATATTGCATGCCACCAACAAACAGCAAAAATCTGTGTTAAACTCTCTCCCCTTATTTTTAAGCCTTCTCAGGTTTTTAAGTGGATTTATCCCCATGTTGGGCGCCACTCTGTTGAAGGAGCTGCAGGCCGCTTCCTGCCACTGGGCCCCGCATGGCTAGCTTTACCTGAAATAATTACACGGAAACTGTATTCTTTTAAACACTGTCTGGCCCATTAGTTCCAGCCTCTTATTGGCTAGCTCTTACATATTGATCTAACCCATTTCTAATATTCTGTGTAGCGCCATGAGCTGGCTTACCAGGAAAGATCTTAACCTGTGTCTGTCTAGAGTGGGAAAATCATGGCGACTGCCTGACTCGGCTTCTTTCTCCCAGCATTCTGTTCTGTTTACTCTGCCTACCTAATTTTCTGTCCTATTTAAAGGCCAAGCAGTTTTCTTTATTAATTAACCAATGAAACAACAGATAGAAAAATGACCCACCTCCATCATATAAGAAGAGGGGTAGATTGATGTCCCTGAGTTGCATGAACGTCTAAAGGCAGAGAAGAAAAAAGTCATCTCAAAAGCAGTTCTCAGGTTCTAAGTAGGATTAACAGTGTAGAAGTCAAACGTTGCAAATTGAGGGAGATGTGCTTGAAAAGCTGCAGAGAGACCAGGAATGTGGTTCAGTGTCTGTATTTGATTACCCTAGGACAGCAATGATAGTGTGGCCATGTTGGAAGCCATGATGGAGTGGGTTGAATGTTGAATCTAACTGAGAGCCAGAAAGAGGTACATGTAACTGAATTTAAAAAAAACAAAAACAAAACAACAACAACAACAACAAAACAACTGCTTGGGATCAAGATCAAAAGAGAAATAGGAGAGATTATGAAGTACTGTTGGTATCTAGGAAAGATTTTTTTCTTTCCCCTCCTTCTCACTTTCCAACTCCATGTCACCCTCCCCACCCCTGCGCCGCTCCACTCGGTGCTGAGTGAGACCATCTTCCAAGGCTGGAGGATCCAAAGCACAGATGGAATCTGTTTCCTCATTTGCAGGGACCTGAGTAGTGGCTTACTGTTTTTGTGGAAATAAAATAAGAAACAATTTAAGAATAGGACTTTACTATGGAAAAGTACCGTTGCTTTAGTATTAATTATTGCCATGATTGCCACAACTGCCTGCTGCTCTGGATACAAATAGTAGACCATAGAACGATTTTCTCCTATGTCTAATCTGAAATATTTTTCTTTTTTGATCTCATAGGTCTGAGTTATGACAGTAATTTTCAGGCCTTGTGAAGTTTGTTGTGAAAGTGAAGGAGAAAATACCATCAACAGGGAAATAACTGTTTTTCCTAATTCAAAATGACTTCATTTTTGAATTGTGCAGACAAGTTGTGGTCACATAAATAGTTGTGCCAGGGAAGTAACTTGTAGACAAAAAAAAAATCAAAAACAACCCCCTCAAAAACAAACAAACAAACAAACCAAAAAACCCAACCAAACAAACAAAACCCAAAACACTAAGATGCCAGTGCATGTCAGTCAGAAATCATTTCAAAAATCTTTTAATCCTTCCTAAACATAGAGTGAGAGAGTCTCCAAAGTCATTTCTTTGAGCCAACTAGCCAAATCTCAATGGAGCGACGGTTTGAGTCATAGGCCAGGTGTGTACACAGGCTGCTTCAGTATAGTGTTAAGGTTTTCAGCATCACTTGAAATTGCAGAAAAGAAATCAGAGTTTTAAAAACATACTTAAGTGAAAAGTAGGTTTTCTAAGCCAGTTTGGACCTTATATTAAAAAAAATACAGATTTTTCAGGCACCATGACAGGTTTGAGGTCTTTACTCTTACTGAGCCCAGGGTTCCAGTTTTCCCATGTGTCTTAGATCAACCAAAGAGTCCAAGATCACAATTGAGTCTTTTCTTCAGAAAGTTCTTGTACTTATTATTATTATTTTGTCAACTTGATGCAATCTAGAGTTACCTGGGAAGAGGAAGCCTTAGTTGAGGAAATGCCTTCATCAGATTGGCATGTAGGAAAGTCTGTGAGGGCCAAGCTAACTGTGGGCCCTCACACATCAATAGTGAACCCTGACTGAACTGGAAGTCTGGATGCTTAGCTCTCAGAGATTATTCTAAAGGACAATTCAGCTTTTTAATGTGCCTTTTAGCATTTTAATTATAATACAAGTACATAATTTTTTCCACTCTCCTTCTTCCAATCCTTCTTGTGTCATCTACTAACCCTTCCTCTCCCTTCAACACCTCCCAAACAGCTCCCTACTCCCTCCCAGTTTCATGGCCGGCTTTTCTTTGATTACCATTATTAAACACACACACACACACACACGAATGGATAAAAAAACCCACTGAGACTGTTTAGTGTTGCTTATGTGAGTTTGGGCCTTGGCAAAGGCGGAGAAGTCTCTCTCCCACATTTGTTGGAAGGAGTGTGCCACTTGGGATGGTGTGGTTCACGCCGGAATCCCACTGGAGTACAACTATTTATACTTGCCTTTTCTACTAACTGGAAAAGGAAACAGTCTCTGTACCCAAAGGCTGAAAAGTTGAATTTAATTAAGAAGATCTGACTTTCAAAGAAGTTGAATATGCTTTAGAATGGCATGTAAGCAGCACAAGGTGTCCTTTGCTTTCTGCTGGGCGCAGACACCCTGACCCTCTGTCAGAGGAGCAGCCAGGGGCAGAGAAGGGAGTCCCGTGCTTGTCTGTGGTCTACATCAGACCTTTTGTTTTTAAGTGTATGTCTTCTTGCTCTTTAATGTAGTGCCCACCTATTCCTTCAGAATGTGTCTGCGTACTGAATGCACTTTGAAGATTTCATTTTGAAATCATCATGTTCTTTTCTTCATCAGCCATCATTGGCATCATGTGAAACTTGATTCAGTGGAATTGAGGGTGAAGAAAATATATGTGTGTGTGTGTATATATATATATATATATATATATATATATATATATGCATATGCATAGAGTCAGTTATAGGGGGTGTGACTTGGATGCTCAAACTATTTTGCATTAAATATATGTGCTTTCATATGAACAGACACCAAATGTCAGAGCGCATCATACTTTCATTCACAAAAAACTTTCATATTTTTCATATGAATAAAGCATCAGGGGTCCTATGTCGTACTTACAGGTGGGGACACTGAGGCTTACAGAGCTGAGATATCAAGTTGGCAATGGCAGGGTAGGGGGGACCTTATACCTCTCATTCTTTATTTGGACACATAAGCTCTTCAATGCATTTTTAAAAATCTATTCATGGTTTTATGCACGGGTGGCAAGTTGAAAGATCGTTTGACGCATATAACTACTTGGCAATGATATTTATCATCATGGTTTACTATCTTCCTGGATCTCGCCTCGTTACAGGTTTTTTTCCGTTGGCTGACCACCTCTGTGAGATGGTTTCTTGATCGGAATTAGTCAGAATAGCTCGAGAACCAGCCTGCTCTCAGGAGGAAATTGGTTTTTCTGATCTCTGTATGAGTGACTGCTCCTGTTTCATGTCACTCTTTAGAAGAACAATTCGTCCAGGAGAGGTCATTTCCCCTCAGCTCAGCGGAAGAGTCACCTCATTTCATGAACTAGCTGCGTAGATGTGTATAGCGCTGGAGCCATAACGAGACCCTTACTGCTGAGAGCGCCAGAGAATGCCTCTTAAATGTTAACAAATGCTGCCGCTTCTATTTCTCTGTGCATGGCACTGAGATGCCTGCCTAACTGACTGAATCATTTCAAAAGGTCACTTATAGGCTCTGTGGATCAAAAACTCATTTCTTGGAAGGCCGTTTTTCTCTTACGCCTGTCCCCACATCCTGTCCTGTTTGCTATGTACTAAACAGCATGTCCCTTTGTTTTTTTTTTTTTTGAATATCATTTTATTTTCTCTTAAAACCATTGTTCATTAGTGTCAAAGATATAAAAGCTCATATTATAACAGATATCAAGGAGGATGGGAGATGTTTCAAATGTACTGGCTTGGCTATGGAAATGGCAGTTCACAGGATGCATGAACATCATCCATTTACACTGAACGGGCCCTAGTGGAGGCCAGAAGGGGATGCTGGATCCCCTGGTTTTTTTTTTTTTTTTTTTTTTTTTTTTTTTTTTTTTTTTTTTTTTTTTTTTTTTTTTTTTTTTTTTTTTTTTTTAAGGTCTAAAGGCTGAATTTCTTCACAGACCAGCCACTCCCGACAGTATTGGTGGGTCTGCATGAGGAGAGGGAACTTCACCTCTTATCCTGTACCCTAGAAGATGTAACCTCTGGGTCTGGAGACAGCAAAGGTTTCAGGCTGAGGCATCCCGGGTATTGTCAGAGGCTTCCCTTCTTGACTAGGGAATTCTCAAAGTCATGTCTTGTGGGCTCAAAGATGCTTGATGCCTTTTGGCCAGGTTACCTTCATGTGGATGCAAGGCCATCATGCTGTGGCATGAGCGACACCCTAGGGACTTTCTTTTTCTGCTTCCAGTCCTCCAAAGAGCTCTTCTGAGACACAGGGACCACATGTTTAGGGCCAAGCAACACTCTAATTAAATCCAGATCACCCCTTTTCTTGAAGACATCTCTTGTCACTATAATGGGTAAGGATTGCAACCTGTTTAACAGCTCCTCTCCAGGCAACATTTTGGTGGGACCTAAAGCCTGAGCAGGGTATATCTACTGTCTGTAAGGAAAACGGTCTGCAGTCTTTCTGTTTAGTTCTTTTTCCCAGCTCCAGGGGCAGTTGCTGGGGGCTCAGATTTCTCCTGTGTTTCTCGTTCCTTCTCCTCAGCCAGACCTCATGAGACTGTGCTCTGCTGAGCATTTTCTTGTGACATTAGATCACCTCAAGTTCTAACAACTTGAATTGTGGTTATGCTTAGGAGACTTTTTCTCTCTCTGGCTCCAACTTTGTCTTGTTGAAGTCAATCACCATTCTGCTGGGATGGGATTCACCAGCCTCCTTCAGTTGTGAGCCCATCAGGGGTATCAGGGGTATCGGGATTGGGTACTTGTTGTTCCAGAAAACTCCTAGTGGTGTAAACACAATCTCCAGGACTCATAAACTCAAGACCCAAACTCTTGATTGAAGCTCCTGTGCCTACTTTTTCACCATTTTCCCAAATGTTTTCCTCCTTAATAAGACATTACTAGCTTCCTGCTTAGAAAATTCACCCTTCATCTGTTTTTTCACTTGCAGTGAGATAAAAACAGTTTCTAGAACTCTCTTAAACTTCCACATGTGTCTTCACAATACCTTCAGAGAGGCCTAGTCCTAGGTGTGTCTGATCGTAGTGCTACCAGTAAGTTCACCTCACTTGTCTTCCTCAACACGCTGCACGCTGGCTGTAAAACTCCTTTGTCCCCTCTCCCATTCTCTCTTTCTTACTGCATCCCTATTGCCCAGCCAACAGTGAGAATTTAGTGCTTGTTACATCCTATGTCAGTAGTGCTAATGTGGCACTAATGTCTGGGGCTGCCAATATATCCTACTTCTGGTCACTTAAAGCCCAGATACAATTCACACCAATAGACGGAGTTCTACTGTGAGTTATAACAACAGGATTATAAGCACTCTTTTAAAGGACCTGGCAACCTCTTTTTTAAAAAATCTATCTATCTATCTATCTATCTATCTATCTATCTATCTATCTATCAATCATCTATCTATTTTGTCACTTCAGGGGCGGTCTTTGAGGGACTCTTATCATCGGGTCTCATTTTCTATCAAATACAATTGAACTTACAGGAAGAAAGTAGGAGGCCTCCTTAGTTATAATAAAGCACTCAAATCCTAGATTACTTTCCAAACCTGGACTACTTATGCCTAAACCCACAAGTCTCATAACACCTGGCTAAATTAAATTCCTTAAGCTTGGAACCTGGGCCAGCTCATCAATGCCTCAAAAGTCTTCAAGAGCACCTCAACTTTTCCAAAGTCTGTTAGTTCATAGACCATACATTTTAGGCTCAATCAGAGAGTTAAATACTAATTGCAAAATGTACAAAGACAAAATGTTCAGTGGAAGCACAAACCAAAACCCTTTTACACACCTCTCTTCTACAGGATGTCTTAACCCCCTTAAGGGGCAGTCACTCTACCTACCTGGGTTCTACAAGAAACATATTACATTTTCTGCCTGCTGAACTCTCAAAGACAGTTTATTTTTCTCTCTTGGGCCTGAGCCTGTCTCTGCATCCTCAGGTACTAAACAGGAGCAAGGACTGTGACATCTGTCCTCCCCCAAGTCACATTTAATCAGGACTATACACTTTTGCCATGACAGACTTCTCTTGCCTGAGCTAAAAAGGTAGTGCTGACTTCATTGTTAATTGTTCCTGGGTTCATCTTCACTGTGTGTACAGGAACAGGGGTTCTTATGAGTTTCATTTTTTACTACTCGAAGACTCTTCCCAGAACTCACAAACCGAGTAAATGTTATACTAGCCCAAGAACTTTGAAAGATACGGGAACTGTTGTTCAATCCACTTACAGTAGCTGGCCTTCAGAACGGCTGGGCTCTTGGCTTGTGGCTTGTGGCTGCTGCTCAAGGTAGACCCTACACCACGTGAAAGTAAGGAAGGTGCTTTTATGATAATAAATCTGGACAAACACAGCAAAATAAGCTTAGTATCATCAGACATGCTGGTGCTGGGGTACAAGAATCAAAAGAGGATTTGAATGGCAAGACTTTAAGACAAATGTGGTTTCTTGTTGTTTCGCTTTCGGGAGGCCCCATATAGCCGTTTGTCTGTTTCTTGGCTCTCTGTTCCTGCAGTTTTAACCTACTTGTCACGTTTGATTTCTCCATGCTTCAACGGGTTCATCTTCAAGGCTTTACCCCTTACCCTCAAAAGTCTCACGTCTTCTAAGTCCCCTGGGCCATGAATGCAGACTTTCTATCAAAACCATTCCTAAATATAGTTTTTATTTTATGGCGTGGAACTCTTTGCCAGAGTAACACACATGATTAATATGTGCTACTGTGTTCTTCCTGCTGCCAAAGAAGAGGCCTGCAGTCAGCTTTTCAATACCGGGTTTGCTGCTTTGACCAGGTGGAATGTGGAGGCAAGGCTATGATCAGGAAAAGAAAGAAAACAGGTCTCCAGTTCAACCCTGGTTCAGAAAGTGATCCCCTAAACAGAAGATTACAGTACTGTTCTACTCCAGTTGGGACCACTGGAAAGGCAGAATATCATAGACCTGTAAGAACAGACTCTAACCTGGTGTCTTTGTTAGAGTTTCTATTGCTGCAACAAAACACCATAACTAAAAGCAAATTGGGGAGAAAAGGGCTTATTTGGTCAGTCACATCTGCATTGCTGTTCATCCCTGAAGGAAGTCAGGACAGGAACTCAAACAGGGCAGGAACCTGCAGGCAGGAACTGATGTAGAGGCTATGGAAGGGGGCTGCTTACTAGATTGCTTCCCCGGCTTACTCAACCTGCTTGCTTATAGAACCTAGGATCACCATTTCAGGTATGGCACCACTCACAATGGCCTGGGCCATCCCCCATTGATCACTAATTGGGAAAATGCCTTGCAGCTGGATCTCATGGAGGAATTTCCTCAACTGAAGCTCCTTTCTCTCTGATGATTCTAGCTTGTGTCAGGTTAACATAAAACCAGCTAGTACACTTGGATGTCACAGAACTACAGCAGTATAAATTCGTCCAAGGCCAGAACACTGACCAATCAGGACTGTCCTCATTTACACGGCATGACTAAAATGGGGTGGTGGCAGTAATAGAATTCTTTTTTTTTTGTTTTGTTTTTTAAATATTTATTTATTTATTATGTATACAATATTCTGTCTGTGTGTATGCCTGCAGGCCAGCAGAGGGCACCAGACCCCATTACAGATGGTTGTGAGCCAGCATGTGGTTGCTGGGAATTGAACTCAGGACCTTTGGAAGAGCAGGCAATGCTCTTAACCTCTGAGCCATCTCTCCAGCCCCCAGTAATAGAATTCTTAGTGTCTTATGCTAACCTCACAATTACAGAACTTTCCATCTCATAGGCCTATGCTGGCAATTCTATTACCACCAGGCCTTCTCCCCTATTGTAACACGGTAAACAAAGTTGTCAGTAGTTTCAAGGAAAAAAATGCTCAAGCAAGCTGTCTTACTTAGGGTTTCTAGTTCTGTGAAGAGACACCATGGTCATAATTGGGGCTGGCTCATATTTTCAGAGGTTTAGTTAATTATTGTTATGGTAGGACATGGTGGTGCGCAGGCAGACATGGTACTGGCTACATCTTGATCCCCCAGGCAACAGGAAGCAAACTAGGACACTGGGAGCAGCTTGAGCACATATGAGACCTCAAAGTCTACCCTCACAATGATACACTTCCTCCAATAAGATCATACCTACTTCAACAAAGCCACACCCCCTAACAGTGCCACTCCCTCTGGGAGCCATTTTCTTTCAAACCACCACACATGCCGTTTCCTAATGTTTTTAAACTTTACAACTATGCAACGTAGAAAAGCCAAAAGCTGGTGAAAATATAAAACCAGAACCCCAACATACTTAGCCCTAAAGTTAAGGTGCGAAAATAGGGAAAAAGTTTTAAGAAAAAGTAAAAGAAAGCTTACTGAACTTAAATCTATTATTCACAAAATTGAACTATTTAAGAATATTAAAACCCAAGACATCATTTTTAACCATTTCATACACGTTTATTTCTAAATATTTATGGTTGTTTCTAGATGAAATGTTTTTGTTGGTGAACACACACACACACACACACACAGAGAGTAATGCTGACAGTGGGAAATTCATGCCTCTGTGGTCTTAACAGCTCAAGCAATACCTTCCTTTCAATTTGATGTAGGCTAGAGCTTCACCCTTCTTCTATATCATTAGGCACTAATCGCCCCATTACAGTGCTTTGGGACAGTCTTAGAACTGTGCCCCAGGCTTTTCAGCAAATTCAGCTTTAAAGTAAATGTCCCCAGCAGTCAGAATTATTTACTAAACAAAACCCAGAGCTCCTTCCAAATGATGGCTTAAGGACTTACATACTTGCTAAACCTTGTGTCACAAAACACTTCGGGACTTAGTGGGGCAACTGCCAGTTCTTGTTAGTCCCCCTTCTCCCCATAAACATCAAAGTGAAAAAGAAGTTTGTTTAGGTGCCACAGAGTCACACTAATATAACGTCTTAACCCCGTTAGAAGTTTCCTTTATGTGATATAATTTTGAAGAAGAGGAAGTGAGAATCTCTGAACCATGTCGTTATTTATGAGAACAGTTAGATCATCTTTGTGTGAAAATGAGTATAGCCATGGAAGAGCCAAGAAATTTGGATGTGTCTTAAATCATTCCTTCACTCGAATACACTCCTTAAAAATCTCCCAGTGAGAATTTTCGTCACACACTCACAACAAATGACCAACAGGGAATGTCAGAGGCATTTTCTCACATAGTTCTTATTAATCTCAACAGTTTTGGGTAACTTCCAATTCTGTGTTACAAATGAGGAAACTAAGGGGTTGGATGGAGAAGTTCACCAAAGATCACGCTATTCATAAGTGACCAGGGACTGAGCATCAAAAATGAGCCAATGAATAAAAATAACAGTACAACTTAAACTATTGATAGAAGGTACATGGCATAAAAGGGTAGTCCCAAGTATTAAAGCATGTAAAAGATAGAATGGGAGGTGAGTGAAAATTTAAAATTTGGGGTGTATTTTTAGTAAGCTAGTTGAAAAACCCTACAATGAAGTATTTGGAAAAACAAAAAGCACTTCCTATTTTGTCCTTTAAGGTCATCTGGGTTTTCAGATTCAGAGTCTGTTTAACGTAGATTAACCCCCATCATTTGAAACTCTATCTGTCTCTGGGAAATTTCCGATCTGTACTACATGCCATTCTTGGTTCTCTTGGCCTTTGATTGAGGAAGTAATGGAATGAGATCAAACCTAAGTGATGTGTAAATTCTTCCATTCTTTCTTTGGATTCATTTGACCTTGTGGCCAAGCTGTATCTCTATCTATGTATCTATCTGTATACATACATATAGTCACATAGTTCAGTTGCAACAACAATACCACTGGTTTTTAAAATTAGAAGTTTTAGACAAGATATCCTGAGTAAAATGGGAGCTTGGGGACCATGGGAGAGAGTACAAGGTGAGAAAAGAAGAAGTGAGGGGAACAGAGAAAAATGTAGAGCTCAATACAATCAATAAAAAATGAGTAGTTTTGTCTTTATGTTTTTAACTTATTTTGAAGAAATCATTCAGACATTTTATTTTAGAGGAGATCTGAGGGAAATGCATTTGCTCAGAA
This sequence comes from Alexandromys fortis, assembly GCF_014885135.2. Taxonomy (NCBI): domain Eukaryota; kingdom Metazoa; phylum Chordata; class Mammalia; order Rodentia; family Cricetidae; genus Alexandromys; species Alexandromys fortis. The sequence goes on along the minus strand of NW_026067976.1, from coordinate 614,954 downwards.
GATTCACCTTTGAGGATTTGTTTTTTTTTGTGTGTGTGTGTTTACTTCAGACCATCCCACCAAACCAAATCAACCAACCAGGCAACCAAAAACAAACAAACAAACAAACAACAACAACAACAACAAAACAAAAATAAAAGAAATTTCAAGGCAAAATTTATCTCATTATGGATATGGGATTCCTGCCTGAACAGCTGGTGTGTACAAAACACTAGTTACACTGAACTGAAGGGACTCTTCTAAAGTTGGCACATTACTTTGGAAGGCTCTTCTAGAGATGTGTGATCAATCCTGTTTCAAGGTAGATTTTCCAGGAAGCAGTACTGTTATAAGCCGTGCTGAAAGCTTACTAAGTATTGTTCTTCAGGAAGGAGCCAGGGCGGGGAAGGAGGCCAACTTCTGAGAATAATGTCAAGATTCAGTGTCCCCAGAAAAGTTTTGAAGAAGGTTGGCTCTTTGGACTTGGGTCTTGTTTTGCAAAGGAGGCCAAGCCTTTTGCCTTGGTTTTGACCATCGTTGTCTGTTCTTTTTTTCTCCATGGAAGGTGGTTTGACTAACACCAAGGGGGCTTATTTCTGAGAAAGGCAAATTCCGTATAGAGAGACCATGAGGGTAGTGGGACTAACAGCTGCTGGTGGCATAGCTCTGCCTCCACGAAGGTTCCAGATTCTAAGCACAGAATCTGTTCCTCTTCAGACACCAAGACCAATGAAAGAAATGAAGGCAGAAGGAGCAGGAAGGACTATTTTTTAATATCCTGTTTTCTTAAACTTTATCTTTCAATCTGTAAATGATGGACTTTTTTTTTCTTTTGTTATTTTCAATTTACAGGTACATTTGTAGGGGCTGACTTGTCTAATTATTCTGACAATTTCCTATTCATTATCTCACATAGCAGGGAGTCTCTTTGGACCATCAAGCCTGTAAATTTACGATTGCACATTAATCAGTGAAATATAATTGCTAGCTGCATCCGCTGGGCTTCGGGCACACTGTATATGCCAGGATATATACAATTAGCCTCAAGGTTTGCTTAGAAGCGCTTGCCCATCCAACAAGAAAATAAGCGTTACAGTAATTGAGAAAATGAACACCTTGGGTCTTTCTCTGGCTGGCAGTAGTGGGGAACTCTTATCACTGAATTGCCTGCTTTGCTTCTCATTATCTCTGAAAAGCATTACTAGGTGAGAAGATATTTGGCACATGTAGAATTTCAGTTTGTTTGGGGATGAGGGAGGTGAACTTCAAAATGAGAAAATGTTAAGTCATACAGACTCAGGGCTCAGACTTCTCTTTTCTTAAGTCTTTTCTGCAGTAGATGAGGCAGGATAAAGTTTCACCTGCAAGTTCAAAGAATTTCCTAAAAGTGTGTTTGCACTTTGGCTATCCCTAGATGTCTTAATGTTTTCCTATCTACAAAAAAAAAAAAAAAAAAAAAAAAAAAAAAAAAAAAAAAAAAAAANAAAAAAATCACAGGAGACGAGGTATGTTGTCAGGGTAGAGGTTTGTTTGTTTCCAGGGGATGGGAGATCCAAGAACATAGAGAGGGCTTTCTATGTAATCGGTTCTTTTCCTCTCCCAAGCCAATGAGGTCATCATAAAGCCCCTACCCTCATGACCTTGTCTCAGCCCAAGGGGTCCCAAGGACTCCATCTCCAAACATCATTAACATATAAATTCAAGGATCAAGTTCCCAGCATAGGATCTGTGGAAGACACATTGAAACCATGGCAACATATGACACATCATTCTTGTTTTCTTTACTTACAGGGCTGTCTCTAACTTGGGTATATGTGTGTGTATGTATGTGTATGTCTGAACCTTTTTATTTATCCCTCTTTCCAGTGTGGCCAGTTGATTAAATATCGTTTCTGCATTTAAAAAAATTAAAAGGGTGATTCATTTACCATATTATATTATATTGTAATGTATTGTTTTATCTTTGCTTTGTTTGTGCTTGAATATGTAAATAAGTACCTTCTGCAACTTAAAATACCTGTCTCATTATAAGGGAACCCAACTATTTCACTTGTTTCTGATAATATTACTACTCTTAGTCATTTAACTTAGGAATCTAGGCAATAACGCCTCCTCCTCTTCTGATATCAGCAAAATGATATGGATAAGAGGTGAACCAATTTCTGTCTTGGAAATCGCCTTTTTTGTTGTCTCCTTGTATACGCTGCTTGCAGTGCATCGGAGCACCACACTTGAAGGTAAAATGGTTCTAAGAAATGAAGAATTTACAAATAATTCATAGACATTCTGCATATCAGGTTAGGATAAACCAGCACTGGGCTCTTGTGGGCAAATGCTAAAACGTGAGTTTTAAAGTGTTAAAAACTTTAAAAAAGTTTAAAGAGTTTAAAGTGTTAAAACGTGAGTGGGTTAAAACTCCCTAACTGACCAGTTTGCAAGTTACTAACTTAATGACAGCCTAGTCATTATAAAGAGCAGGGGACATGTCTTGGAGTCAACCACCTGTAGACCCAGTTGAGACTACTAGCAATCTCCAGGTGATTTGTACGACCCCTGTGCAATAGCAGTGCACCCTACCAACTGACCCACTGCAATTAAACTATTGGAAAATGCACACACTGTGTGGACAAAGACATGCATAACAGTAAAATTTAAGTTATTATTTTGTTTTGGATGATGTTAACATTTGTTTAATATTTATTTACTTTTTTTGAAAAGTCAGTGTTTTTGGACACAGTCATACAGATGCTGTATTTCAACCACACTCACCTCAAACCTTTTCTTGTGCCACAGATCCTCTCTCTCTTTTCAATTGGATCCCTCTTCTGTTGTCATGTCTTTTCTTTTTTCCTTTCCCTTTTTGTTTAATGAGGGTTGCTTACTAGAGCGTGGGTAAGGGGTTATTTGTGGGAGCATTGATAGCTTTACTATGGCTATACTATTGAAGACAATACCCTCATCTCCCCACCCCAGCTCCTCAGCAGCTATGAACTTCATTCATAACCTCAGAGGGGGCTGGGACCTCATGATCCCCTCTGCCTTTGACAGAAGGCTGATGGGCCTCATCTTGTCAAGGTCTTGTGTTGATAATGACAGCTGTTGAGAGTCCAGGCTGCAATGCCACGTGAAGCCTGGCAGGAAGTGTTCCCGCACACTGCAGCCTCTCACTTCGTACATTTCTTCTTTATCTCTTTAGAGATGTTCACTGAGCCTTGGAGGGGCAGTAGAGACGTTTCATTTAGGGCTTGGCTTTGAATAGTAAGTATTCTCAGCACTCTGGGCAGTTTGAGTCTCTGCAGCCACCACTGTCCACTGGAAAAATAAGCCCCTCTGACCAAAGCTGACCACAGCCCTGACTGGTGGGCATAAATAAATGAGTTAGAAGGTTATTTAATGGACACATCATGTTCCTTTAGGGAAACAACACCAGTAGCTTCCCCAGTTGAGTTTATGCCTTCCTTAGCTGTGGACTTTTGCTTACTGTATGAGGTGTGACTTCCTTCCCATGAAGCAGGCCTCCAATCCTATTAGGAAGTGGTCACTTACACCGGTAACGGACTTGCGCTATTGTACCGGGGTTGTGTCTTGCCCGATGGCTTGGCTGTGTTGCATGTAGGGGCCACCGCTAAATTCTCTGCTGCGACACTGTTCCCCTAGCAGCCTACACAACACCTTCCAGAACCATGAGGGCAAGCCGGAATGGAGGATGTTTCCAGCTTGATTGCTCTGCCTGTGGGTGGTGTCTTTGAGAATAGGTTTTACTTTCTAGCTCTAGAGGGCAACCACCAGCAGTAGTAATGACCTGCATAATTTTGGAGGCCTCAGGGGTTTCCTTGATCAACGGCTCTTGGGGGAAAAAGCTCAAATCTGGCACCGAGGCTTTCATTTCCATTGCTTCCTGGGGTGGACAACTTTTTTTTTTTTTTTTTTTTTTTTTTTTTTTTTTTTTTTTTTTTTTTCTTTTTCTTTTTTTTTTCTCTTTTTTTTTTTTTTTTTTTTTTTTTATTTTTTTTATCTTATACCAGGTACCTCTATTCAGACCCTTTCGATTGTTTTAAAATGTGAATATTATATATCAGGTTTCCTCATGCCTTTTTAATTTGTTCTCTGCTTTGGTTGCCCCCCCCCATTTACTCCTTTCTCCTTCTGTGTTCCTGTCCCCCACCTTGCTAAACATTTTACCCTTAGAATAGCCATTATCAGGTGTGCGACTACCCTGCTCTCTCTTCCACTAAAGCCCCTCCCACCCCTGCACGGTACCCTTTCTAGTTTCCTGGCTCCCAAACACAGCCATTCCCACATATGCACACAAAAATTAGGATCCATTCATGAGCATGAAAATGTGGGTTCTGTCCTCTTGAGCCTGGCTCACCTCACTTACTATAATTTTTCCTGTGGAACTTGTAATTTTCTTTTTCTTTACAGCTTAATAAAATCCCAACATGAATATATGTACTACATTTTCACTATTATCATATACATATACATATATATATATTATTTGTGGTAGTATTTTTTTTTACAAAAGATTATTTTTTGTATATGTATGTTTTGCTTGCTTACATGTTTGTGTACCACATGTGTGCCTGGCACTCAGGGAGATAAGAAGAGGGTATCAGAGCCACTGAAACTTAAGAACAGTTGTCAGTTACCATTTGAGTTCTGGAAATTAAGCTTGTGTCCTTTTCAAGAACAAGTGCTTTAACTACCACTGAGTCATTTCTCCAGCCCCAAGATTTATTTAAAAACATTTTTCACACTTACTCACTCATAAGTGGTTTTTAAACATAAAGCAAAGAAACCAGCCTACAAACCACAATCCCAGAGAACTTAGACAACAAGGACACCAAGAAAGACTTACATAGATCTAATCTACATGGGAAGTAGAAAGTAGAAAAAGACAAGATCTCCCGAATAAATTGGGAGCATGGGGACCTGGGGGAGGGCTGAAGGAGGGAGGGGAGAGACAGGGAGGGGAGCAGAGAAAAATGTAAAGCTCAGTAAAAATAAAAAATAAAAAAAATTTTTAACGTGTGTGTGTGTGCGTGCACACACCCGTGCACCTGCATGAGCTCATGTGCCTCACATGTATGCAAGGCCCTGAGAAGGCTCCAACTGGACATTAGATTCCCAGGAACTGGAGTTAGGCAGTTGTGATCTGCCATGTGGGGTTCTGGGAACCTAGCCTGGGTCCTCTGCAAAAGCACCTGGTGTGTCCTTCACTGCTAATCCATCTCTCTAGCCCTCGCAGTCCCTTGTTTTTTTGATGACAGCCAATCTAACTAGAAGCTCATGCCGTAGTCCTGGCAAAGTCAGTAGAGTTCTCGAGGGTCCTATGGATTTGCTGTGCATTGCTGTGCTCTCAGTGCTTTCCAGCTCGTGGTCCATAGTCATTATGCTCTGTACGACAGCTGTAAATGTGACTCAACACACAATAAATTACTTAAAATATGATGAGTTTTCTTCTTTGTCTATTGTTTGATTGTGCCTGTCTTGAATGTGGGCTTTGTAGATAACAGCATGGCCCAGAGAAGCCAAAAGATTGGACACCCCAGCCAGGACCTTGTTCTAAGAACTCCCTTTTTGTTCCCATGGATCCTCACAATAAACCCTTTCTTGTAAGAAACTTGTGTATCCCTTTCTTAGAACTCTCAAGTTTCTGACCTGCCAGACTAGTAAAACCCTGTAGGGTGAGATTTCCTGTCAGTGATCTTACATGTGCTAACTGATGCCTAAAATTTTTGTAACAGGGTCCAAAGCTATTTACTCCACAAGAAGGAGTAAGGACGGGAAGGAAGTCACCTAATGTTTGCTGTGTGTCTGCTCTAGAACTAGCACTGAGGTTCATACATCTAAAATATGTACCTCATTAAAGAAAACTAATGCCCGATGAATGTATGCAATTTGCCCTAAGTCAATTGCTTTTTTCTTGGGAAGCTGTTGTGACTATACCTCACTATACGTTATGGGTCGGGTGTGACATGCATGTTGCAGGCACATGTGTTTGAATACTAGATCCCTGCTGGTGATGCAGTATTGCGAGGATCTCTAGGAAGTGCTGCCTAGCTGGGGGGAAGTGGGTCACGGCTGGAACACACCTTCAAGTTTATAACGGCGTCCCATTTTCCATCCCAGTCATCCCTTCTGTTCCACCCAGATGTGAACAAACAGCTTCCCATTCTCCCTGCCACTGCTAAGAGTCATTCCTTCTGCTAGTCCCTCCATGCTCTGATGGACTGTACCCTTCAACCTTTAGTCAGAGGAAACCCTCCAACAGCCAAGTTTCTTCTTGTCAGGTATTTGGTCACAGTGAGGAGAAAACTAATTAATATAAAAAAAATTGGTAATGAGAAATTCTGTGAAAAATCTGATCACGATGCTTTGTAGCCCCCCGAACTGGTTTGTTGGAGAAATTTGGAAGTACTTGGAACTGTGGGCCAGGGAAGCCCTAGAAGGCTTCACTCAGAGCTTCATGGACAATTCTGGTAGGAACTCAAAATGCCACATGCTGATAGCAGTGTGGACATCAAAGGCCGGGCTCCTTAGGTTTAGGGAAGTAAAAGGAGCTCTGTTGGGGCTGGGTGAGAGGCAATTTGTGTTCCATTCCTGCAAAGTGGATGGCTGGCTTCTGTCCGTCTCCCAAGAGCTTTCCAAGTAAAGGGCCACTTTCTTTGGTGGACGAAAGGGTACGAGACAGGATCTGATTCAAGTTGCAGTGTGCTTATGGCTCCTGTCACTTCCCTGGGTTCACAGTCAGAAAGAAAACAGAAAGTAGAGTGGAATAAGAGGGAAAATATTCAGCTCGGCAAAGAAAGGAACAAAGATGCAGGTGAATCTGAGACAGAAACTGCGAGCCAAAATAAACCTTCACTTGCTTCTGGGTCAGATTTGAATATGACTGTAACCAGTCACTTGACTTAGTGCTTAGGGAAAGCTTATTTATCTCTATCTCTATTTCTATATATCTTTTTCGGTTACATTAGGACCAGAAGAGTGGGGAGAACCTTGAGTTTGAAGTGGAACAGATAAGTGTGGTATACGATGGCTGTCTCATCTTCAGGGAGGCTTTCTTATTCTCTATCTTTGATGCTATTTTGGGTTCATGCAAGATACATCTTCTTGACTTCTTATCTTTATTGTTGTTTGTGATACCTCTTCCTTCTGCCTCCCTTCCTTCCTTCCAAATTAATTCTTCTTAGTGATCTGTTAGTACTAGTCCTGGCTGGATACTGAACAGTGGGCAGTGGAAAGAACTTGTCTGCTCTTTTTACATGCTCCCATGCTATGATGGGTCAAGAGGCATTGGATGATCTGAAAAGCAATAGTTAGGGCTATTCTGGGATCACTTGCTGTACACTGAGAACCAATTTGTCCATCTTTCTCCTCCCTCCCTTCCTTTTATCTTAGTTCTTTGAGAACTTTGTACAATGTGTTTTGATCATATCTACTCCTTCCCATGTCTACGCCCCATTCCCTACCACCCAACTCCACGTCCTTTCTTCAAGACCAGTTTGTACTGCCCAAATGTTCTTGGGTGAACGATGTTCTACTGGTACATGGCCAACTTATCAGGGGCTACACTCTTAAAGAAACTTAACTCTCCCTCTCCCCAAAGCTATATTACCAACAGTTACTTAGGTAGGAATGGGACTTAATGTCCACCTCCCATCTCCATGCTGGGATTTGGTCTGGTTTGGGTTTGCATTGGGCTTGGACATGCTTTCACAACTGCCCTGTGTTCACATGTGCAGTTGCCCTGCTCTATCCGGAGGATACTTTCCTTCTATTCATCCACAGCCTCGGGATTTTCTAGTCTTTCTGCCCCCTCTTCTGCAATGATCCTTGAGATTTTGGAGGAGGGCATGTGATATAGATATTCTAAGATGATCATCCCACTGCCTCACAGTCCTACATCTCAGCTGTTTGTGGATCTCCATGTCATTCACCATCTATTGCAAATAGAAGTTTCTTGATGAGGGCTATCATCCCTCATTGATCACTAATTGAGGAAATGCCTTTCAGCTGGATCTCATAGAGGCCTTTCCTCAACCAAAGCTCCTTTCTCTCTGATGACTTTAGCTGTAGTGATAGGAGCTGTGGCTGCAGCACGGCTCCCGACTAGCTTTACCTGAAATAATTACACTGAAACTGTATTCATTTAAACACTGCCTGGCCCATTAGTTCTAGCCTCTTATTGGCTAATTCTCACATCTTGATTAACCCATTTCTAATAATCTGTGTAGCACCACGAGGTGGTGGATTACCGGGAAGGATTCTAGCCTACATCTGTCTCTGGTCAAAGAATCATGGCGTCTGACTGACTTCCCTTCTTCCCAGCATTCTGTTCTGTCTACTCCACCCACCTATGTTCTAACCTATCAGGCCTAGCAGTTTCTTTATTAATTAACCAGTGAAATCAACACATAGAAAGAAGACCCACCTATATCACTGGGAGATGCTTTAGTCTATGGGAATGGTATTATGGCATTAGGACTCAGTTCAGTACTATGTCACATCCCCACAGATCTATCAGCTGTGGCTCAGGGTGTGTCCTCTTCACAAGGTTCTTACAATCTTACCTTTAGCTGCTTCCCTCCAGGGCTATCTCAGAGTTTTCATTCAGCTCTTTGTATTGGATGCCTTTTGGAACCTGCATGGAATCCTCTGTTTTGAAAAGGCACCACAGTCTCTGTTGTTTTACAACCAGATGTTGGTGGCATGGACTTGTGTTTTTAAGGTCAAGAGTCAATTGTGGATCAATAGACAATTAGAAGTGCCAAATGTACAAAGAAACAGGGCAGTTGCTAACCTGATCCAGCAAATTGCTGGGCACATCAAGGAGTGATTAGAAGACATCTTTTTTAAATTATTTTTTAAGATTTTTTATTGCTTTATAAGTAATACCATTCAAAATTTTCACTTCCTCCCCTCCTCCCATTTCCTTCCTGCTCCCCCCCCCCCCCCCCCTCTCCCCTTCCAGTCCTATGAGAGGGGAGACTTCTTTTTTTCACTTTCACATCTATGTGAATATGTATGCTATGCATGTGTGTATATGTGTACTTGTATGTGTACATGTGCGCATGTGCAAGGGTACATGTAGAGGCTTGACATTGATGTAGGAAATCATCTTTAACTGCTTTTTCATATTATTCATTGTGTCAAGTTCTCTCAATCAAACCCAAAGCTCGCAGCTATGATTAATTAGGCTTGCTCGGGGATCCCACTCCACCTCTTGAGGCTGGAATTACAGGTGGGTTGCCATGCCCACCAAACATTTACATGGGTTCTGGGGATTCAAACTCTAATCCTCATATTTTCATGGCAAGCATTTATCCACTGAGCTGTCTCTCCAGCTCCTAGAAGAGGCATTTCTTATACTAAAATGTCTTTGAAAAATAATATATGGTTTAATATTATCCACAATGAGAATATTTGTTCACACATAGAAACCTCTGCCTAGAAGTTTAGGATGCTGCTGTACATGACGAGTCTTTTAAAAATAAGCAAGGAGGGCTGGAGAGATGGCTCAGAGGTTAAGAGCACTGCCTGCTCTTCCAGAGGTCCTGAGTTCAATTCCCAGCAACCACATGGTGGCTCACAAACACCTATAATGAGATCTGGTGGCATATGTGCAGACAGAACACTGTATACATAATAAATAAATAAATCTTAAAAAAATAAAAATAAGCAAGGAAGTGTTTACGGAGAAATTGGATCATCATGTTGTCGCCTCTCTTTCCCTTCATCAGGTGGTAGATGGGAATTATTTGCAATTTTGATCCCTTCCATTAGAGACAGACCAAAGCAGTCTGCTGTGTGCCCAGGCTCTCTCTCACATCCACAGGATCTGATTTGAGATTTCACTCCTCTAACCACTTCAAATTACCCAGTTTTTTCTTCACTCAACTGTCAGTGAATGCTTTCAACCCTCCTCTAAAAGAACAGATTACCTATTTATTGAAATGAGTTAACTGTAGCTTGCTGACAAACAGAATCTCATTTTCAGGAGCAGCTGTCAGACTTTTAAAACATTAAAACCCCATCAAAAACATTTCAGAAAGAACAGCCAAAACCTTCTAAGTGACTTTCTAAAATCTGTTCTGTTCAGATGTTTTCAAGATAATTAATTGGCATAGTAGTACTCACGTTTTGGGGACAGTGTTTTTCAGTTCATAAGGCAGTTTAGAAGTTTAAACAAACATATTCATCTTAAATTTAGTAAACACACACCACATGCAACAATGGAGATAAGAATGAACCATATTGTGACCTGTCCAAAGGTGGTGACATCTCGCCTTGAGCTGGAGCGAGGAAGCAGCATGAGTGGGTCCCCAACTGTGTTCTTAGACAGCTTCTGGGGCTTACCAGAGGAAAGGTCAGATGGCTCTGTGAGAGAATCAAAACTTGAGAATTTTGGAATCGCAAAGGTTTGAATTATTGTGGGACCTCCATTTTTTTTTTTAAAATGTCATCCGGTCCCAGGGCTTCCCATCGGCAACCAAGATGTCTACAACACAATAACGAGAAGGAGTAAGACAGAGATTTACTTCTTCTGCAGAAGGCACATGGAGCTCTTCAAGCGAAACGGACTTCTGTGAATATTGTACATGAACAGAAAGAGGAAGGAAGAGGCATTGAGAGATCCTCCAGAGAAAGAGTAAAGCTTAGAAGGAGACAGGGCTCTCATTGCAGCTACTTTCCCAAAAGGAGAGTGTCTTACATTAGGTTTGTACTGGGAGAGATAGGAACACTATTCTAGTGGGAGAAAAAGCCAAGGCATTTAATGTCTTACTGAAAAATTTCAAGGTAGGTTTGGCTTTAGACACTATTAACTCAAGAACCCAGAAATGTCGTGAGTTTGTGACTCCAGCTTTTTATTCTTAGAGTACTGGCATCTTATGGAAACTGGTCCTGTCTGGGTCACCACAATAGATGGAAAATTCTCCAGGCATTTCTACCTTTCTGACCTAGTGCAACTGAAGGGAAAGGTCCCTTTTGGCTGGAACTAGCAGTGGAGACTTAGTCAGATTCCCAGGGTGGGGAGAACTTGCAGTGGAGACTTAGATTCCCAGGGTGGGGAGCATTTGACTGTCTTTTCAAATTTGTTCCATCAAGAAAAAGTTTTTCTTAAATTTTTTTTGTATGCTCAGTTGGATATCACATAAGGGGAGGAGTTTGGATTACTGAAAGGATTGCCATGTTGCCCTGGATGTGGTTTAGAAAGAGGTCCTGGTAGAAGCAATAATTTCTACGGTAATGCATTTGGTCAGGTCTTCCAAAGACACAGGACTAATTAGATATGAACAGTTAACACATATGCAAGGGAGACTTACTATGGGAATTCACTTATGAGATCATAGAGGCCAAGAAGTCCAGAGACATGTATTTTCAAGTCATAGCTGGTGGAATGCTTTGGACTGAACCCAAAGACTTCAAAAACAAGGAGTTAATGACCTTACAGGGAAGGGGACAGTGGATGTCCCAGTGTCAAAAGGAGAGAAACTCAGCCTCATGGCTTTTTTTCTGTCTGGGGTTTCAGGAAATTAGGTGGCACCTACCCACAAGAACGAGAGAACATCTTTCCTCAGCCTGCTGATTGCAAATGTTAATGTCTTCTGGAAATTCTCTCACATTCATAGAAATGATGCTGTACCAGGTGCCTTAGCATCCTGTGCCCCATTGAAGGTGACACACAATACTAAATATCACGAGAAGAAAAGAGAATGGAAGGGTTTAGAAGAAAAATTAAACACACTCACCAAACTTAGTATTCAATGGTGGGAACTTACTGAGCTAGTTCAAGAAGCAACTGAAAATGGAGGGGTCAGTGGGAAACCCATGAGCAACTCTTACTGGACCTTCTTTTGGCTTCCACCATCTCTCCTCTGTCCAGGGCCCATTTTTTTTCACAGTTCTCCACCATGGAGGAGTTAGTTCAGGTCTTCATTCTATCTGTCCTTTTTTTTTTCTTCCCACATCCCAAATTCTCTCTCTGGAAGTGAGAGTAGTTTCTAACCTCTGTGGTTTTCAAAGTCTACACATTTCTGCTGCTTCACAACATTTTGGGTTATCCACTGGAGAAGATGACATGAACACGGATTTAAAGCAATAAAAAGTCTTTAATAGCTGGATAGCAAATTCACTGGGTGTTCAGGATCCCAGTGTAGTCTTGAGCCTTTTTCAGAGTGAGTTTTTAAGCACAAAATCCATATCTTAGGTTGACATACTTCAGTTAACAAGAACAAGTTAGCTAGGAACAGAACTATAGGAGCAAAAAAGGGAAGGTTAGTATGCTTACAGACTCTCCCAGAGCTATGGACTTTGATGGATTAGGTCTTTGTTTTCATTTTGGCTGGTGTTACTGTCTACAAATTGAGTTTTATAAGCCTGAATAGTACTTCCACCATGGACTCAGTTGTGTTAAGGTCTGGGGACCTGTTCCAATGAGATGTGTGACATAAAATATTATCCACTGTCATAGAGAAGATGTTTTCCCGAGTGTGAAGTCTGAATGATTCCTCTTCTTCTCTCATGTCAACACTTCATATACGTCAAAGGTAACTCTGCAAATGTGTTGGTGTTATTTAGATGATTTGTGGATTGGTTCACACAATGCTTCATAGACAGGCTCCCCTGAGCCTTTGACTTTGACTTCCGGCTTCTCAGTGCAGATCTTGCTCCACCATACTGCAAACGCTGCCACCATCATGCAGCAGCATTGTTTTGATTAGTTTCCTATGATGGAAATTCCTGTAGGAGTAATTTATTGAGGGAGTGCTCTTCCAAGAAGTGTGGAAGGGAAATAGAGGAGGCAGAAAAGGCATCTGGGCAGAAATGGGTCCCATAGTGTCCTTGGGGGGGGGAAATTCTGGCATATGAAACACAGCACAGAGCATGTCCACCACAAAGGGAGGGGACTGGCCCTTTCTATCTCCATACCTAAGTTACCTTGGCGGCACCTTTGGAGAGGGTGTAGCATTCCCAGCATTTCTAAGTGAATTCTCTTATGTAACAAGTCTTTCTCTGTCCAACCAGCCAGCTCACAAATGGAAATTTCTTATTAATGATGAAAGCTTGGCCTATGACTTAGGCTTGTTCCTAACTAGCTCTTATAATATAAACTAACCCATATTTTTTATTAATCTACATTCTCCCATGTGCCTTTTACCTCTATCCCATTCTGTATGTCTGACTCATTCTGTGTCTGTCTGGTTTCTCTGTTTCTCTTCTTCCCAGAGTCCTCTCTGTGCCTGGAAGTCCTGCCTATACCTCCTGTCTAGCTATTTATCAAACTAACCGGAAGGTGCCTTGGCAAGGACACATTTTCATAGTGTATAAAAGAGTATTCCATAATACTCTTAGGCTGAGACTAATTCTCAGAGGAGTGCAGCTGTGGACTGTTAATAACCAACACTCAGAACAGTTGGATGACCTAGGAAACTGCAGATGCTGCTGTAGTTCACTCAGGGAAAGCTTGTCTTCTGAAGTCTATGTGTGCCTCAGTCACTTGGGAAATTTGTTTAATACCTAGATTTCTGACTCGTGGCTTAATAATTCATACTCTTAAGCTTCTAGATTGTATGGATGTTTTTGATATGTGAAACATACTTTAAGGAATCAATAGTTAAAAAAAAATGTTTGTCTTGAGAGATGACTCAGTGGTTAAGAGCACTGACAGTTTGCCTAGAGGACCTAGATTTGATACCCAGCACTCACTTGACAACTCATAACCATATATAGCTACAGTTTCAGGGATCCACCCTCTTCTAGACTTTGTGGGTACCAGGCACACATGTGGTACATAGACATATCAGCGCCAAATCACCATAGACACGAAAATAGATAAAATTTAAAACATGTACATTTGTTTATTCTCTCTCTCTCTCTCTCTCTCTCTCTCTCTCTCTCTCTCTCTCTCTCTCTGTTTGTGTGTGTGCCACGGTTCACATGGGAGGGTCATAGAACAATTTGTGGGAATCACTTCTCTCTTTCTCCGTGTGGATTCTGGGGGAGACGTAAATCTTTGGTCATCAGGCATAGCGGCCTTTACTTCCTGAGCCATCGTTCAGGCCTGGAAATAATTGTTTAATAAATTCTCACTATTCATGATTTGCCTATCATCTCTTTCAGAAACATTTCTACGCATTCTTACTTCTTCCACCCTTCCATTCCCATGAGAATACCCTTCCTGTTTCGGTAACACTCTATACACTTCACTGTGGTTTTTATAGATGAGTCTTGGCTCCAGGTAAAGCAAAGTGGTAGGTGACAGGATGAGCGGGACCCAAGAGTAGCGTGGGAAACCCCGTACTAGACTCCCCAGGGAGAACTCAGAGGCTTGTCTCACAAAAAGGAAGTATGTGAAAATGCCTTGTATGTCTTTAAGGTATGCATGTTAATCTTATGTTCTCGGCTTCCAAAACTTTTTCTGGTGCCTTGTAGGAGTGCAGTAAATGTTTGTTAAAACCAAACTTATTTAGGACTGTTTTGGTGAAAATTAACAGGTCTTTGTTTACTTGTGGGTAAACAAGCTGACTTCCAGAACAGCTCCAGGAAGTGGCTTTTCAGATGAGTATCTTCTCGTGTGTGAGCTTTATGTCTCTAAACGTGTGTAGAAAGGCATTAGCTTGACGTGTCATAGGCACAAGCAAGTTACTTCAACGATGAGCACCATGTCTGGCCTAACAGGTTCTTAATTCATGAGCCTATAATTTGCCCTTGGAAAATATCATCTCATAAAATGGTAATGACATGGGTTTAAAATATCTGACACAGATCTAGAAGAAAGTAAACATACAACATTGTAAAGGACAAAATTCAGCAGCACTTACTACCGAGGGAGTTAAACATAAGAATACACCATTGCAGACGGTCTTCCTTTCGAAAACATAGGCTTAAGAAAGGACACAACAAATAGATGTCTTTCTCAGAGAAGATATGGGTGCTCTCTCCCTAAGAAACACAATTGTGGGAAAAAAATGAGCAAAATGTGATTTTGGAAGATCGACTGGAGGACATATAAGTTATGGGACCCCAGGTATGGATTTCAGCAAAGCTGCGGATGTAGGTCTCTTATTAGCCAATATTTAAGATGTTGTTTTAAGGAAATTATGCTCCTATAAAGCACCCAAGGCAAGAGGCTCTGGAGTGGTTGCTGTGAAACCTCTTTGCTAATTAGGAACACCAGCTACTGCTGCAACATTGGTCTGCGGCAGGCTCACTTGACAGCCTCAACCCCGTTGTTAACCTCACATTGGAATTAATGTGTTTACCTTATAAAACACCAAGTCTGATTCAATTAACATTCAAAGTCAAAGAGATCACAGCATTTAACGCTGTGTTTTTTGCTGTTGTTCTTTTGCTTTTGAAATGGTTAATTTTCCATTCTGTATAGAATCCCAATTAATGATGAGGAATTATATGTATTTTTTTCCTTTTGGCTCCAGGATCTGAAAACCCTTAAAAATGGATTCAAATTATAAGGCTTCACTGACATAATGTATTAAGAACCCTGAGTGATGCCTTGGGATGCCAGAGGAGAGGAAAACACTTGGGTAAGTAAGCAGAGTTTATGAGACTTCTTTACGCCAAGAAAGCAGGATGAGTATTTCTGACTAAAAGTTAATTAACTATTTTGCCCCAGCAAGCCAATTTGTCGCCTTAAACTTTGATTCATTAACTGCAAACTGAGAGGCTTTCCTGTTGCGTGGTGTCCTCACAGACTGAGTCTGTGCTAAATGGCGCTGTGAGACACGGTCGGGTCTTCCCAGCTGAAACCAACTGACAAGGCTATTATACTGAAGGGAAGACTTCCTAATGGGGGGAAATAGGTGGTGCTCACTTAGAGCAAAGCCCCAGAAATATGTGGCTTGGCTGGGAAGCTGAGCGACCCCTTGTCACAAAACAAGGGTAAACCAGGATTTTCTAGTTTGCACATTTAATGGAGTATGAAGATGGCTCAGTTGGCAATTCTAAAGTTTAAAGACGTAGAAATGTATGCACGATTTCCCTGCAGTTTTACCCGCCCCCTCTGCCCTGGGAGGCTGAGACTTTACGAGTAAGTCGTGATGAAGAAAAACATTTCTATTTGTCAGAAAAGTGACTCTGTTGCTGTCCGTCTTGTGACAGCCCATTCGCTAGGGATGGAGCTCATGAAGGGACAAGTTAAGGACCTAGGGAAGTAGCGCCCCATACACACTTCTAGGATAATTAGAATAAGGTCTTAATCACAGCTGAAGAGGGTGTCAGGAAGATCAGATGTTTTTAAAGGGGCGATTTGGACACACAGCCACATACACTCTTACACACTTTAATCTACATCATAGAACACTTTCGTGAGACTCGGAACTTACGAAGGGCGATTGTGTAAGTACTATGCAAATAGACATGTTATTTTTACAAGGAGTGATTTCTTTAATTCAGCACAGCACCCTGTGTACCCTTTCCGTGTGTGCTGGTTCTCTGGTACTCAAGTGATGCAGAAATTTCCGCCTCCATCAGAATTCTCCTTAGGGCAGATACCAGAGCCTGCTGCAGTTGAGCTGGGCAGCTGTGAAACAGGTAAAGATTTGCTGCTCATAACTTGACATCCATCTAGTACCTGGAAGGATGCTTACTGAGGGAGTAAGGCAGTGGCTGAGCATATGAACGAGCACACCAGAGCTTTAAGAACATCTTGAGGAAGGGGCAGTTGTTTCAGTGGACTGAGTGTTCCAGAAGCAGCTGGAAGAAGCATTAAGCTTGTAGCCATGCGAGTTCATTGCTGCTCCTCAAAGAGACTGAAGCAGCAAGCACAGGGCCTTCATGGGTCTTTCCCTCCTGTTGGGTTGCTGTGTCCAACCAAGCTATATGGCAGTTTCTGCTTCATTTTATTGTATTTTATTTTGTCATGTTTGTTTGTTATCGCTTAGAAGCCTGTTCTTTTCTAATAAGACACAGAAAAGGAGTGGATCTGGATGGGAGGGGAGGTCAGGAAGAACTAGGAGGAGTAGAGGGAGGGGAAACTGTAATCAGGACATGTTGTGTGGTAACAAAATCTCTTTTCATTAAAGGAACAATAAGAATCTTTGCTCTTCTATTTCTCATGCAACGTTTTGGCAGGATGTCTGACTTTTTAAGGTGTAAGCTTTTCCTCTAATCAATCAGGGGCAGGACTGGTAGCTTGCAGCAAGGATGAGGAGCAGTACAGGTTGAGGGTTAAGTGCCAGCTGCTCAGCTACTCAGCTGCCAGGATCTGTGAAGCTGCCATTTGCCATTAGGTCATTTATCCCAAAGTGAAACTTGTCTGAAAAAAGAGTCACATAATCACTACCTCCAGAGAGAAAAACTCAATTGTAGGAATTCCCAGGATGACTTCTGCTTCAACCAAGAGTCCTACTTGTGATGGACAGTGAGAATGAATTATATCCACGTTGCTCTCTTCACTCAAGAAGAAAATCAAGTAGACTATGTTGTATGAAAAGAATCTATTTTCAATAAAAGGGAAATGAAAAAAAACAAAGATATAGTCAAGTTGTCTGGGTCTCATTACGTAATACTAACATGATATATGCTACTAAAATAAAAACCATGGGCAAAGCACATGATGAACTGTACAAAAAGTACAAAAGTGTGATTGTGACAGAATTTTCTCCTGATCCTCGAGATGAACGTCAGGCAATGATTATAGATGTGGTGTATCTGAGGAGGGGAGTACAGGAGGAAGGGGAGAGGAGGGAGAGCCCTTCTCAGACTCCGGATTGGTCATATTGAAAAGCATGAGCTGAGACCCCAATGGACACCATAGTTAAGAGAAATACCCTGTCCTGTCATCTTCAGACCAGGTGACAGTTCACTAGTTTTAAAAGGAATAAGGACTCATTCTTACACAGGGCAAGATTTTAATCCTTGCAACTTAGCTCCAGGCTCTCTCTCTTGAGCTCCCAGGTGTTACCTCTAAGTTCTTTTCTATGAGGCAAGAAAGAAAGAGACCTTGGTCTTCCTATTTCTCCCAACAGGGCTGTCTCCATGGGCAAATTCCCTTGTCACTTTGTTGCATCCCAGAAGGTGTCATAAGAGGTTGCTGTTGCTTGAGATAGTTGTTCAGTTTATATCTTCAATCAGAACACAATGCACACAGGGCAGATACAGACACGTACACAGCGATAAAGATGGTCCCAATCACTGCACTATAATAAAACACACAGCATAAAGTCCATTTATTTAAGCTCTTTTTAAGCACAGTTCAGCAGTGTTAAGTATGTTCATATTGTTATGCAACAAATCCCTTAAACTTCCTCTTGTAAAAGCAGCATGTTAATTGTTAATATTATTAATATAATATTAATATTATTATCAGTAATTTAATTACCAGTATATTAATATTAATGGAAACAGTATATTAATTGATTTGTAAAGTTGCTGTGGGCTAAACATGGGGATTTGTGCATACTAAACAAGGGGTCTTCCACTGAACTACACCCAGTTAAACTCTGGACTCATTGGAAAACAGCCCCATTCCCTGACGCTAGTCAACTATGATTCTACTTTTTTTGTTTCCTTGAACTGGGCTACTTTAGACCCTTCATATACTTGGAGTCGTATAGTATTTGTGACTGTCTATTCCACTTAGCCTAATGCTGTGAAGTTTCATCCATATCATAGTATACAAATGGATTTCCCTCCACTTAATTGCAGGCATCAACTATCCTCCTGTTTCCCCTTCTGTTTTCCAGTCCAGTCTGTGTGGAGTTAAGGAAGAAGCAAGTAGGAAAGGAATGCTGGGCTTTGATGTGAGCAGGGTCTCTGATCTACAGAGCATCCTAAGCAGGCAGGAATGGAAGGACTGGGTGAAAGCTTGGCTGTGTAAACTGTGATAAGTCTGAAGAAAGGCTGTTTCTCAAAAATACGTGCAAGATTTAGTTTCTGGTAGCCATACAAATGGCCTGATTTCATTCTGGGTAGTCTGGAGTTCAAGGCTGGCTACATGAAGTCAGGAATCAGACTTTCAGCCAATCCCGGGAAGATGCGAAGGGGCTCATGTTCAAGATGAGAGAAGCCCGTTGGTAGGGAGGTTTAACAAGGATACTAAGTTTTATGGCCATTAGGGTCAGAGTGCATAAGGGTGACAGAAATCAAAGACTAAGGTCAGAGGCCAACACACTTAGATGTATTCCAAGACAGATCAAAACTAGAGAGGATCATTGTATCAGGAATTAGTCAAACCAGCAAGATCGGAGGCATTTGAATATTTTACAATAATAATAGTTACAGCACTGTTGCGGATTACATCTCTCGAGCATTTAATCCCTCAGATGGATGAGACAGATTTTCGTGCATCATGTTACTTATTCCTTACCACAGCCTGTGAGGCAACTTTTACTATTAAGTTTGAAAATGAGAGAGTAAGTGGTACTAACCCAAAGACAGCAACAGGAGAATGGTCTTAGGACTAACAGCCTCTTGTAACAAGAGGATATAAACTGGACTTGAGGACTCAGGAGATAAATAAGACACCACTGGCCTCCCCTAAATGAGCCTGAAAGGCATTATTTTTTGGTATGAAAGAGGTACTGTTAGTGTTTGATTAAGAGTGAGCCAACCATCTTGTTGACCTAAAGATTTCAACCTAGCTTCTGATTCAATTTGGTACTTTATATATAATCAAACAAATGTGAATGTAGGAGGGGGAACCTTAAGGTATATATTTTTATTTATTTTATTTCCATCTGTGACCCCGTACTTATCAAAATCATTTAAAATGGTGCCCAACCAACCTCACAGCTGGACAGAGGGCTGATCTCCAAAATATACAAAGAACTCAAGAAGTTGATCATCAGAAGAACAAATAGCCCAATAAAAATGGGGGTACAGATCTAAACAGAGAACTCTCAAGAGAGGAATCTAAATTGGCCAAAAGTCACCTAAGGAAATGTTCAACATCTTTAGCTATCAGAGTAATACAAATCAAATCAACTCTTGAGATTCCATCTTACATCTATTAGAACAGCCAAGATCAAAAACATTGATGACAACTTGTACTGGAGAAGATGCGTGGTAAAGTGAATGCTCCTCCATTGCTGGTGGGAGTGCAAACTGGTACAAATGGTTTAGATATCAGAATGGTGATTTCTCAGAAAATTAGGAAACAATCTACCTCAAGACCCAGCAATACCATTTTTGGTTATACACCCAAAGGATGCTCAATAATACCACAGGGATATGTGCTCAGCTATGTTCATAGCAGCATTGTTTGTTACAGCCAGAACCTGGAAACAACTTAAATGCCCCTGTACTGCAGAATGGATAAGAAAAATGGGGTACACAATGGAGTACACAATGGAGTACACAATGGAGTACTACACAGCAGTAAAAAAATAATGACATCTTGAAACTTGTGGACCAAAGAATGGATCTAGAAAACATCATATTGAGTGAGGTAACCCAGACCCAGAAAAACAAATATTATTTTTATTCACTCAGAACTGGTTTTTAGACATAAAACAAAGAACACCAGCCTACAGTTCACAATTCCAGAGAATCTAGACAATAAAGAGGACCTGAGAGAGATACACATTGACTTAATCTACATGGAAGTAGAAGAAGACAAGATCTCCTGAGTAAATTGGGAGCATGGGGACCGTGGGAGAGGATAGAAGGGGAGGGGAGAGCAAGGAGGGGAGCGAAGAAAAATATATAGCTCAATAAAAGCAATTAAAAAAATAAAATGAGGGCTGGAGAGATGGCTCAGCGGTTAAGAGCATTGCCTGCTCTTTCAAAGGTCCTGAGTTCAATTCCCAGCAACCACATGGTGACTCACAGCCATCTGTAATGGGGTCTGGTGCCCTCTTCTGGCCTGCAGGCATACACACAGACAGAATATTGTATACATGATAAATAAATAAATAAATATTTAAAAAAAATAAAATGAACTTTCCTATGCAAAGATCAATCAATCGATCAATCAATCGATCAATCAATCGATCAATCAATCACATGGTCCCCAAGTGCATTTCCACAGTGGAGAAAACTTATGAACACACAGTTCAAGCTAGATTGAAAAGCACTGTGCAGTTATCTTCTTGGCAGAAAGGTCTGAAGAATACTATGTCAGCGCAGTAATCCGAGATTCTGAAATTTGAGAAATGCTCTCACGCTAGCAGGAGGAAGTGCAGGACTGAGAGTGTGGAACAAGGGTCGAGTGGGAGCAGAAGAACGACGCATGCGGTGCCAGGACGCGCACATTTATAGAGGTTCCTGCTGACTCCAAGTCTGGGAGACGATGGTAATGCTGTGTTTTCAGAGCCAACGTGTTTCAAATGAAAGATGTGGGTGCACTGTGTAAAAGAAAATGCAGTAAGAAACGGCGAGCTTCTGCTCTTATGACTGAGCTACTGATTTTCAGTTCATATAAAATTCTTTATACATATTTATTATATATACACATACATATACACACATTTTATGAAATAGAAAGAATCTGAAAAGTTAAGAGGAATCTAGATGTGACTAGAGTTTGCAATGGGGCTTTCTGGACTGGAGAAGACAGAACAAGACCCCACTGCACCTGGAGATGGTTTAGAAATTCACTAAACTGGGTTTTTAGTGGCTGGAGCGTCATGTTTCCGAAGTGACTACCTATGCCCACGAGAGGGCGCTCCTGCACTTCCAAGGCACTGCCAGAGCCCTTTCCTATGCCTCATTCAAAGTGGTTCCTCCTTCAGAAACAACTATTGAGGAATATAAACTACAGTTCTTTAGCACATTGGAAGGTTCCAAAAAGGACTGGTCAAAATCCTCTGTAACCAGTTTCCTTAAAGGAAAAACGAGTGCTCATATTTCTCAATCCATCTTTTTCCTTAAGCTCTATCAATAGTCTCTTCTCAGAGAGAACATTGGGAGGGGACTGTTTAACTGTAGAATGATTGTCTGACTTAATTTTGAGGGAAGTTAGTAATAACTCAGTTGTGGCCTCTGTAATCACAAGTCTGATTTAGTTAAACATGCACAAGTCAGGAATGTGATATAAACTCAAACTCACAGAATAAACATCATGCTGATTGCCAGAACTGCTTTGGTAAAGTTGGAAAGGGAGGTGTGTGTGTGTGTGTGTGTGTGTGTGTGTGTGTGTGTGTGTGTGATAAGTTGCTGGACTGGAATAACCTTATGGAGTAGACAGTAGAGAAGTCCTCAGTATTTTTGTCACTTGTTTTGTGATTTGCCATACTTCTTGGTTCTTTAAATATGATCAAAGGAGAGATATCTTTAAAAAAAAAAGTGTCACCTCATCCACATATAAAACAACACAGCCCATGTGTCTTTGGCTACCAGCATCTTTAAGTGTTAGATTACATAATTGAAAGGTAGGTCCAATTATAAATCTGGTCAAAATATTAGAAGCATTAATATTGTCACAAAATTCTTGTTTTCTAAGAAGGGTTTTTATCAATTGAATCATTGTCATAACAAATGGGATTTCTCATTAAATTGGGGGTGTGCTTTACTTTATTCACTTTTGGACTTATGCATGATAAAATTTCCAAGGCAGAGAAGTTCCACAGCAAACAAAGGAAAATAATGGTTCTCTCAAACCAAATTTTGAGAAGGAAATGCTTTTTTTTCTATTACGGAGTCCGTAGTGAGACTATCACAGAGTATGAATTCGTAAGGTGCATGTTTGTATTGTATGAAGTGCAGTGAGGTCAAGTTGCTCCTGGGAGTGCCGGATTGGCCACTTCCCAAAGGGTCTGCACAAGCCGTCTTGGTTGACTGTGAAATCAGGTCCTGGGCTGGCCAAATCTTTCAAAGAGGATCCACCTTTCAGGAAGAAAAACAATATTAATTTTAACAAATCAGGATGTGTGACCTGTGCTTTCAAATCAGCGAGACCTGAGAAGTATTTCCTCATAAGAAAAAAAACCCCACTCTTCCATAAAGTCATTATTTAATCAGAAGAGTGTTTGCTATTCATGAAATCAGAATAAAAGGGCCAACTTGAATAGTTCAAAGGTTTCTCCTTTTCCCTTTTCCCTAGCTAAGCTGTTTGAGTTCTGAGGAATAGTTTTTTTTTTTTTTCTTTTTTTCTTTTTTCTTTTTTTTTTTTTTTTTTTTTCTGCAGGTTGGAAATACTGAGCATCTACAGACCGGTATTCTCTTCTCTGCCTATTTCAGTGGCCTCAGGATGTGGTGCGGTAGACACAGACATTGGGGTTGCAGTGTTCAGCAGGAGAATAGACTTCAAACAGTGAGCTACATGCAATACAGAGGTGCAATAGTATCACATAGGAAAGGGACTGCTCGTCCAGCCTGGGGAAGGCTGAAGTGTCAGAGGTGCTTCATCTAGAGAACTGCACAGGGCTCATAGATGCCTGTTTTACAGTTGACACATGTCTATCTTCTGTGTGCTTGGAATGTGATAAGGTCAACTTATCCTAATCGGGGCTCTTTTCCTGAGCAATGTCCAGTAATTCACGTGCGTGGCATTTGTTGAAGCATGTTCTCCTGAAAAGTGTTCGAGGGTCATATTTCCTCAAGGGCCTTTGGCTTTTGCAATGAAGAATACGCTGCAGGCCCTGCAGTATTTCTCGTTGGTCACTCAGCGTTGATGGGCATTACTAGTTTGGTCAGCGGTTAGCAGAAGGACCTTGCTGACCCAGAGACGAAGGATCTTAAAGGTTTATGTAACTGATGATTTGAATTGGAAACTGAGAAGAGGGCTGACTTCGCAGGTCCCTTCTGTCCTGAGGATCAAGAGGCAGTTAGTGATACTGTGGGGTGAGAGCCATTGTCTTCAGTGATGTGGCCACTGTTAAGCTTGTACTCCAATGAATAACCTCTTACCCATGCTCCTGTAAGTCACCATAGTTAAATTAATTGGTTTATCAAAATAAATAAATAAATAAATAAATAAATAAATAAATAAATAATACCTGTATAAATAAGTAGAATGCAGGAATTTAAAGCAAGTATTGATTTACAAAAGAAACTTTCCTCTAAGGGTTATTTAAAACATGGAATGTTGAAACTGAATTACCTCTTTTTGCTTCCGTAAACACTGCCCGCCCCCCAGCTTCCATCATGGACATCATCATCTATTAGATGCTCTGGTCAAATTCCTATTTCTTTTATCTTTTCTTTATTTATATGTAATATATTATATTATTAGAATATATTACAATATTTAATAATCCATTTGGCTTCATTTCCAAAATGCATCCCCACTCTTACATCTGCTAATCGCTACTGGTAAAACTAGCCCAGCTACCAGCTGCTCTCACCTGGACCTCTGCTACCTGTTGGTAGCATCCTTTCTTCTTGTCCTAACTTTCCAACCTCTAGTGTATACTAGAGGGTGCCATTCTGATCTATTTAGAGTAAACTCTAGTCCTTACCTTGTCTGTCTCACCAGACAAAGCCAGGTGTGGACCATGCTTTTACAACAGGTTATGAGGTGGCCTCAAATTAAAAATATTTTGTGACTCATTATTTTTAAAATAAAATTTCAAGTTGGCATACAAAGTATTATGCTTCATTATGCTGTGTTTATATATGTAGCTCATTATATTTTTTTTATTTATTGCCTCCCCACTACCTTCTTCCATCTTCCTGAATTCCCACCTCCTCTACCTCTTTCCCATTTCCTCTTATCATTCACTTTTCCACTATAAAAATTTCCCTCTCTGTCTTCATGTCACATATATCCTATTGCCTACTCTTCTCCCTCCCTTATTGCCTTTCCCTTCTAATTCATGGTCACTTCTAAAGTTTCATGGCCCCTCCCACAAATTTAAATCAAGATTCTGTATATGAGAGAAAACATGAAATTCATCCAAATTCATCATTCAAATACCAGCTGAATTTTCTTAATCTAATGACCTCCAGTTCTGTTGTCCAATATGGAGCGTCATCTTGTTATTCTCTATGGCAAAATGAGATTCTGTGGTTTGTATGTACCACATTTTCTTTATTCATTTCTCTAATGTGGATGCTTATGCTGGTTCCATTTCCCAGCAATGTGAATAGTGTAGCAAAGAACACAGACATGCAACAGAAGTACCTTTGTGGTATTTGGACATAGAATCCTTGGGGTATATGTGTAAGGATGGTAGAGCAGGTTTATATTTTATATAGTAGTTTTATTTAAAAAGATAAAACATTGAAGGTAATTAAAATATTTTTTTTTCTGTGGGCATAGGGACAAGTATTTAGCGTTAAGTTAGGGATTTAAGGAGAGTGGTAGTTGTAGGATCTCTTCCAGGATCCATGACTTCACTAGCCCTGGGTTTCCGGCACCAGGTGCTGCTGTCTCTTTCTTGTTGAGTAGGTCTTAAGTCCAATTACAGAGTTAACTAGGTAGGTGTGCCACTACTGCACTCTTAGTCTTATCATGCCATGCTGGTCTTTGTTGTGGTTCACTGCTGTGGGACAATGATCTTGTACCTTCTAAAAAATTGTCACTTGTATTGGCTTAATAAAACATTGATTGGCCAGTAGTGAGGTAGGAAGTATAGGCGGGGCGACCAGAATAGGAGAATTTTGGGAAGAGGAAAGGCTCAGTCTGCAGTCATCACCTGGATGTTGAGGATGCAAAATGAGAATGCCTCACTGATAAAAGGTATCAAGCCATGTGGCTAACACAGACAAGAATTATAAGTTAATGTAAGATATAAGAGTTAATAAGAAGCCTGAGCTAACAGGCCAGCAAGTTTATAATTCATGTAAGCTTCTGTGTGTTTCTTTTGGACTGAATGGCTGTGGGATCAGGCGGGACAGAAGGCTCTGTCAGCGTTTTATAGGCATCATAGCTAGATAGGACTATTGCCAGCATTGGAAGCTTGCATGAAACCATCTGGTACCAGGAAAGTTATTCCTCAAGGAGAAGACATTCAGGTCAGGTCCAGCTCAGAGGATTCTTGTCCTTGTGCCTGAAGTGCATGGTGTCTTCAGCAATAGGGGCTTAACTTCCACCCATGGTGGGCAACCAAGGGTAATAGCAATATTCTCTAATGTCTTGGGATTCTCTTAGACAACAATGACCAACAACTCAAAAGAGGGCTTTTCATGCCTGGTTTTAGAGTTGTTAGATTGTCTTTAGCTCTTGGAAGGAACTTTGTCAGCCCAGATGAAAAAATTTCATTGAAACTACACATGTATATTTTTATACCAACTTACACGTATTATAGGATTTTTTGTTAGGTAGTTAACAGTGTGATTCTTTATGAGTTTTTCAGACCTAATTACTGTTATTTCCCCTCTTTTTTTCCTTTGTATGTATTTATGTCTCTTCTCCACTGTAATTACAGCCAACTTTTTCCCTCATATTTTCCTGATCAGGTCACTCATGCCCTCTATTCCCCTTTCTGTTGTTCCACCCACATCCTACCCTGACAATGGTCCCTTTTAACTTGCTTGGTTTCTGCAAATGTCTTCAAGATATCCACTCACAACCTAAAGATTTGGAAGTAGGATTCTCTGATGAGAGAGACCATGTGACATTTCTCATTTTGAGTCTATCCTCATACCCACGGATAAGTGGTGCGGGAAGTCCTTCTGTATATGTACTGTTTTTATTGGTTAATGAATAAAGAATTTGTCTTGGGCCTGGCAGGGAAGAATAGATGTAGGTGGGGCAAACTAAACTGAATGCTGGAAGAAAGAAGGCAGAGTCAGAAAGAAGTCATGGAGCTGCCGCCAGAGACAGACACCTTGCTGGTAGGCCATGAACCTTGTGGTAGAATATAAAATATTAAAAATGGGTTAACAAAAGATATAAAAGCTAGCTAATAAGAAGCTAGAACTAATAGGCCAAGCAGTGATTTAATTAATACAGTTTCTGTGTGATTATTTTGGGAGTCTGGGCAGCTGAAAATACAAACAAACAGCCTCCAACAACAGGTAAGTGTAGTCCTCATCTCTCAACAAGGAAACCTCTTTTTGCAACAGATGAGAGCATTACAGAAAACCATAAAAAGTCTTAATGCATAGTTGTGGAGCACAGCCCCAAGGATACATTTACAACACAACTTTTATACTGGAGCTGCAGGGAACATTGCAGAAGAGGGGCAAAAAGATTATATAAGTCAGAGGATGAGCGAGTTGACTGAGAGATTGTGTCTCCTAGTAATGTCAGAGGTTGTACCCATAAAGTTCCACCGGTGTGGTTGCCTAATCATGAGCTGAACAAAGACAGCCATTATAGACATGGTAAAATTGATGGAGAAAGCCCAGGAGGTCTCCATCTTACACAAAGAACTATAGACAGTGAAGGAATGTTGAGAGCTGGAGAAATAGTCTTCTCCTGGAAGAGCACAACAATTATAAAATACCAAATAATCAGCCCTGGAAACATACATACAAGTGATATCATATTGACTTATATGACTTATCAGGTTTTCTTTTTATGTGCTTAGGATTGTGTATGCATCTAATAACAATGAAAAAAGAGACCATGAATTTGCAAGAGAGCAAGATGGGGTTTATGGGAAGCTGGAAAAATCCTGCAATTATATTATAATCTCAAAAATAAAAGAAGTAAAAACTTAAAAATATCTATTTGTTTAATACTGATCTTTTTTTAATGGATGTAATTATTTTTTAAAAATTTTTTTAATTGAAATAGCATTACATCACTTCCAGTGCTTCCCAATTACCCTCTCTCAAACCCCTCCCATGGTCCCCAACTCTCAAGTTAACCTCTTCTTTCCTTGTTTGTTTCTTCCTTTCTTTGTGTGTGTGTGTGTGTGTGGTATGTGTGTGTTTACATTCACATACATTACATGCATGTGTGTATTTATTTTTGTTTGTTTCTTTCTCATTACACATTGTATTATGCTACATGTAATGGTTGGATCATGATCACACAAAAATACACAGAACCATTGCTCACAGACTCCCAGTAAGGTTTATTTACCTGATCATTTATTTTTAACATAATCTCAAAGCAAGTTTCATTCACATTTACCCATAAGATAAGGGTATTGAATATTTTCTCAAGTATTTGTTTGCTATTTGTGTGTCTTCTTTTGAGAATTGTCTGTCTAGTTCATAAGCCCACTTTTTTGATTAGATGATTTAATTTTTTTGATGATTTTAATTTTGTAGTTCTTTATACATTCTAGATGCAACCTCCCCTCCTACCCCCCCCTCCCCACTCACTCTTCTT
>NW_026067976.1:548129-586126 GCF_014885135.2 Alexandromys fortis | reverse complement strand
TTATTTATTATGTATACAATATTCTGTCTGTGTGTGTGCCTGAAGGCCAGAAGAGGGCGCCAGACCTCTTTACAGATGGTTGTGAGCCACCATGTGGTTGCTGGGAATTGAACTCAGGACCTTTGGAAGAGCAGGCAATGCTCTTAACCACTGAGCCATCTCTCCAGCCCTTCCCTATATATTTTTGCCTTATTTGATTTATCACTCTCTTTGTATTTATTCAAGCTACAAATGTAATTAAAATGATCTTATTTTGTTTTATTATTATTGTGTGTGCATGACATCTTTCTCTTTATTACTCTGTCTTCCTGTCTCTCCTTCCTGCTCTCTTGTTTCCTCTCTCTCCCTCCCCCTCCTGCTC
This sequence comes from Alexandromys fortis, assembly GCF_014885135.2. Classification (NCBI taxonomy): domain Eukaryota; kingdom Metazoa; phylum Chordata; class Mammalia; order Rodentia; family Cricetidae; genus Alexandromys; species Alexandromys fortis. The sequence goes on along the minus strand of NW_026067976.1, from coordinate 585,765 downwards.
CCGTGTGTGTGTGTGTGTGTGTGTGTGTGTGTGTGCGCGCGCGCGCGCGCGCCATGCACACTGATATCGTATTCTACTGGTAGATGTAGAGGATTTAAGACTGTTTTCTCTCTCTAGGGATTAAATTCAGGTCACCAAACACCTTTAACCATTGAGTCTATCACCAGCCTTTAAATACTATTTATTTAACTGTTATTGATCAAAGTAATAAGAATGATTTTAAATCAAACTTTCCTCTGATTAGTTCTTTTAAATATATCTCACAGTTGACCATACAAAGCGCTTTAACTATGATATTTTGAAAAATAGCTGTAGTTTCTTCCTTTTTCAGAAGGTGTATGACGGTTGGAATAGAATCCCCTTCCCCATAGGCTCAGATATTGGAATATTTGGTCCCCAGCTGATGGAACTATTCAGGAGAATTAGGAGGTGTGGCCTTGTTAGAGGAATTGTGTCTCTAGGGGCAGCTTTGAGGCTTCAAAAGATTCTCACTATTCCCAGTATTTTTTGCTCTCTCTGCACCCTACTTGCTGATCAGTATGTAAGTTCTCAGCTATTTCTGCAACTGCATCCTCATTTCACTATCATGGAGCCTAACCTCCTGGAACCAGAAACTTCAAATCAACTTTTTAATTTTATAAATTGCTGTGGCCATGTTATTTTGCCATAGTAATAGAAAAGTAACTAAAACAGAAATTAGTGCTGTGAGTTAGCTATTGCTAATAGAGGCTTGATTATTCTGTTTTGTTTTTCTTTTTCTTTCTTTCTTTTATTTTTGAATGGGGAAGACTTTGGGACTTTGGACTAGGAAAGCAGGGGAACATTGTGAATGGGGCTTAATGGGGGATTTCAGCAGGAGTTGAAAGACAGTAGTGCCAAGATCAGTGTGGACTATGGAGACCCAGTCCGAAGTTTCAGAGGGTAACGATATTAGCAACTGGGATAGAGACCGTCCTTGTGATATTTTGGCAAGGAATGTTGCTGCTTTCTGCCCTAGTCCTAAGAGTCTGTCTGAGGCTAAACCGTAAAGTATTGGATTAACTCTCCCTACTGAGGGAATTTCAAGACATCCTAATATTGACTCTGTCATGTGTTATTAGTAATAACTCTTAGGCTGGTCTACAATGGAAATCAACAAACAGGATAAAAAGAAATAGAAAATTTACAGTTTGAAGTGAAAAAGAGCACTGGGAATTTAATGTTGGAGCCAAGGCTTGCGCTGAAAGTGATAAGATTAAAGAACGGCCCGCTCTGGAATGAAATAAAGAGAGTGGTGCCTTCAGGACAGAATCTCTGGCAGCTAAGCTTCCAACATGCACAGAGGGAGGCCCGAGGAACGTTCTGTTCCTAAAGTGCAACAGCAAAGAGAAGTGACCGCAAAAAGTGTGTTTCAAAGGGGCCGGGCTCCATCCCAAGCAGTCAGCCAAACCGGCAGTGGTGTCCACGTGGTTCTGGCTTTAGAATCATGAAGGATTCCGGAGTAAAGGGTCTGTGGAATCTTCCTGCATGGTTAAGGAGAGCTACTGAGGCTGGGCATGTGGCAGGAGAATCAGTGAATTGAGGCTCTGAAAGGCCTTGTATGAAGTTGTGAAAGTGAAGCCTGGGCTGTGTTGGGGACCTCAAGGTATTAGACATATTAGAGCCATGGGACACTGACCACGAAAACTGCACATAGGGAATGGAGCCAGCTCAAGACAGAGAAGTATGTTGCAGGCAGCAAGCTAGAAGAACAGAACCATTTAAGCCCTTTGACATCTTATTTGAAGCTGTAGGAATTGGAATTTGTCCTGTTGGTTTTCAGTCTTTCCTTAGTCCAGTGTTGATGTGGGAATCCCCTCTGTATGCTATGAATATGTTTTTTTTTTAAACCATTGGTTAATAAAGAAACTGCTTTTGCCTATGGCAGGGCAGAAAAGATCTAGGTGGGGAAAACTAAACTGAATGCAGGGAGAAAGAAGATGGAGTCAGGCAGACACCATGGAGCTGCCGAAAGCAGCTATCTTACTGGTAAGGCCACAGTTTCATGGTGATACACAGATTAATAGAAGTGGATTAATTTAAGATATAAGAGCTAGCTAGAAAGATGTCTCAGCCATTGGTCAAACAGTACTGTAATTAATAAAGTTTCTGTGTATTTGGGTCTGAGCAGTTGGGGAACAAAAGAGCAGTCTCAGTCTACACAGTATTTTCTCCACTGGAAACACACACACACACACACACACACTCACAAACAAACACATGTGTATGTATGTATGCATGCATGCATATATCCACTGTGCCATTATATAGTAGAAATTTGTAATTTGCCTTTTGAATTTATAGGAAGTACAATTAAGAGATTGCCTTGAGTCTCAGAAGAGACTTTGTACTTGGGATTTTTAAATTGTCTTGAGACTGTGAAAAATTATGAGGACTTTTGGAAGCTGTACTGCATGCATTTTATATTATGATATTGCCATGAGCCTATGGAAGTCAAGGAACAGAATGTGGTGCTTTGAATGAAAAAGCCTTTCAAAGCTTCATATTTGAATACTTTCTACTTAGCTGGAGAAACTGTTTGGGAAAGATTAGGAGGTGTGGTCTTGGAGATATGGCTTTGTTGGAGGAGGTGTGTCACTAGGGGCAAGCTTTGAAGCTTCAAAAGACTCTTCTCATTCCCAGTATCTGTCTCTGTCTCCCCTTGCCTTTCTGTCTGTGTCTCTCTCTTCTATGCCTCCTATTGTGGATAAAGATGTGAACTCTCAGATGCTCCTGCTACCATGTCCTTGCCCCACCATAGCTTTCTTCTATAAACTGCCTTGGTCCTGGGGTTTGTCACAGCAACAGAGATGTAACTGGGACATCTCTACCCAGTTTCGATATTAAGGTAGTGATGGTTTTGTAGAATGAGTTTGGTAATGGTCTTTCCTTTTATATTTTGTGAAGCAGTTTGAAAGGTGTTGGTATCAGATCTGCCTTGAGTTTCAGTCCTGTGCTATTCCTTGTGAGAGATGTCTTAGTTGTGTTTCCTGTTGCTGTGATAAAACGCTGTCAAAAGCAGCCCAGTGAAGAAGAGACTGATTATTCTCACCCACCTTCTCAAATACAGTGTCATGTCTTCCATTTCAACCCGGGGTCACACCTACTTTCATGAAACACCCTAGGTGAGAAAAGGTCCTTGCTCTGTAGAGCCACACTGGGAATGTCAGAAAGGGCAGCAAAAGCAGGCAAGCAGGGTGACCCACTGGGAACAGGAGCAGTGCCAGAGCATAGCTGCTGTTACTGTGGACAAAGCAGCACTTGAGCCAGGGGCTTTCCTCAGTGGTGATAGCCCAGGCCGGACCAGAAGAAGAACTTTTCATAGTATTTATTTTACTGAACCTATATCTTTTCTCCTGACTTGATAGATTGATAAAGACATAATTTACAAAATCGATATTTTATAAACGTTCCTTCCAAACTTAACAGAGAGTGCACTTTTCTTAGTAAGAATGTAACATCAGATACATATCTGATATTATTGTTTGGCCGTTCACATCTATAATCTCTGCGTGAGGTGTGAATGTGGAGTGTGGATGTTTATGTGTTGTGAGGTCGGAAGACAGCCTCAGGTGCTGGCAGTCAGTGCATCTTTGAGATCTCTTGTTCCCAACAGGGAATGCTGGGTGTGGCAGGCCCAAAGGACTGGGGGATTCTCCTGCTCCACATCCCACCTGATATAGCAGTGCCAGGTTACAGAGATGTGTTCCTGCACTGCAGCATTATGTGTGTCCTGGGATCCCAAACCCCATCCTCACACTAGCAAGGTAAGTGTTTGACCCAGAGAACCATTGGTACCTCATCTTCCATATCCACATTGTTGGCCACTTGATCTCTTTGTTACTAACTGCAGCATATACATTATCCCATTATTGGTATATTTTCATTTACATCCCTTTTCATGTTTCTTTTTTTTTTGTTCTTCAAGTGATAGTTATTTGATATTGCATGGACATAACTAAGATGTTTGTGTAAACTTTAATACAATTACATTGCATTATGAAGTTTATTTATTTACTTATTTTTTAAAACAAAGTTGCCTTTATGTGAATGTTAAGCCTATTATTTTGGTGATAGACCCTAAAGTTAAACTTAAGAGTTAAATTTAAGAATATACAGATATATGAAAATACATATATGCATGCACAAAAATTAGTGAAAAAAGAAGAGGCTATGAATTTGAAGGAAAGCAGGGAAGGGAGAGCTTGGTGGAGGAAAGGGCAGGCAGAAATGTCATAATTAAATAATAATGTCAAAAATAAAAAAAACTTAAAAGAAGAATTAACATATGCCTAGGGAAATATTTAAACATTATTGATAATTGTGTATCACAATTTAACACACTATTACATATGCAGTAATAAAACCATAATCTTCCTGAGAATCACCCACATGATCCTAACTCCTGTGGTCAATAAACTTGACCACACTGGGGTTTTTTGAGGGCTAACAGAGATCTATCTTTTTTATATATCGTAGTTTTAGGTTTTGGCTAAAAGTTGATTTTTGCCATCAGTCTCATCATCTTCCTATCTCCTTTATTAACCTAGTGTACTTTTGCATATCTCTTAGCTTTCCCAAGGAGGTTTGCTTTAGTTGTAACCCTTGAATCTGTGTATCAGTCAGCCTTTGTTGTTGAAGTTTATCTTCCTATCAATTCCTGAAGAACAGCTTATGGGTATAGATTTTCTTGATATAGTGTATGCTTAAAATTTATTTTTTTCCATTGCTTGATTCTGACAGGAGAGCTATCTAGATGTGTTTTGTTCATAATGTTATTCATTGAATTTCTTGAAAATGCCTTTTTATTGTACCTTGCTTTGTATGTTGTTTTTGAGAAGTCCGCTGCCAGCTTAATCCATGGTCCCTCTTGTAACTTATTTGATTTTTCTTTTAACGTGTGGGCCTTGAGGATTTTTCCTTACATTTAGATCTAATATTCTTGCTATGCTATGTTTTAGAATATGTTATTCAATTCAATTTCCCTTGTCTCCAGCATTCCCTTCTGTTATCTAGAGTCAAGTACTTTAAAGGTACATTAATAAACTTAATTTTAAGGAATACTTTTGGGTTTAAAAAATTGAGTGGGAAGTATTAATTCGTATTCTCTCGTTTCTCTCTCCTACTCTCCTTATTTCTCCCTATTGTTTTTCTATTGTTCTAGTGTGGTACATTTGTTACAACTGGTGAATGTATAATGGTGTATTATTATCAATACATTTTATAGTTTGCAGTCATATTCACTTTTCTTTATTTTTTTTTGGGCCAACACATGTGTGCCATGTATCCCTTGCTCTACTGTTACACTCTGGGCTTCACACCTTCTTCCTTACCTCTGGTTCCTGGAAACTATTGATCAACTATGTGTTTGGTTTTGCCAAAGTCAGGTATATTTTTTGTTGCTATATTTTGCCTATATAAAGTATGCATTTGATACATTATTATTTTTCTTCAGAGTCTCAAGTTTTATGTGTATTGTGGTTTTAATGAAAAAAAAAATGTTACCCATAGGCTCATGTGTTTGAACACTTGTTCCTCCAGTTTTGGCACTGTTTGGGGGAACTTATATAACCCTTAGGCGATGAAGTCTTACTAGCTCTTGTAGACCAGGCTGGCCTCGAACTCATAGAGATCCGCCTGCCTCTACCGCCCAAGTGCTGGGATTAAAGGCATGCGCCACCTCTGTCCGGCTGTGCCCTCATTTCCAATGCCCCCTTCTCATCTGTCTAGTCCTCGTAATACCTTTTCATTTCACTTTTTATTCCCTTGATTGTTTTCTTCCTTTTCAAAATGCCTCTTGAATATTTTCATTTACATCTCTTCTTCCTTCATCAAATATAGTTTATACATTTTATAATATGATTTTTTAAATACTTATTTTCTGAGTAGAATAAGTATTTTGGATTGGACTTTTGTTAAGTTTTAAAATTCTAATTTAAGGTACTCATTTACACCACCGATTTTATAATTGAATATATATTTCGTCTTGGAATATTTTGCTATTGATTTCTTCACCACTTTTAAGGGAGGGGAGGAGGGGATTTTGCCCATGGAATTCTCATTTTCTACCTTGTTTATAACAACAATTTTGTAGATAAGGGCTGTTTTGGTCCTTTTCTTCGTCCTTCTGACAAGGTTGATGATATGCCTGAGTTGCAAGAACCCCCAGCAAGACCACCACAAAGCCGACTTTCCAATGCAATTACACAAGGGTTCTTTATTGTGCTACAGGTTTGCAAGCAGGGGACTTGTCCCAGGCACCGACACAGTGGGTGAGGGAGAAAGCCCCCAAGTTCACAGTACAGGGGTTCTTTAAAGGAAAAACCGCAAGCAGGGAGTTACATGCCTTGGCCTTACTGGATTGGTAGGGGGATAGTTGGCTCTAAGTCAAGCGGGGATTTTTGTAACTTTCCACAAAGCCGACCAGCAACTGAAAAAAAAAAAAAAAAAAAAGGTTTGTTCAACTTCTGATTAACTGTCCTCAAGTTTTGGGGCAGCCAGGCAGTTTTTGGGCCAGTTGTGGCTTTTCTCTGAATTCAGAAGTACATGGGGTGGGGCTCCTTGGGTGGGGCGCCTGCTAGGGTAGACTTCACATGGCTTGTTTCAGACTTTTTGTTTGATGGGGAACAAATTGAGAAGATTACATTGGCATGCTTATCATTGCTTTATTACTTAGAATTCCTCCCATTTCCCTTTGTGCTAACTAATCTTTGAGATGTCTCTAAAAACCAAAAACCTGCTTTTAGCAAACACAAACCATTCTCTTTTGAATATTGTCTTTAGAAGGAAGGTTTATAATATAGACCAGGCACAGCAGTAGTCTTGTTCTAATCTTCAGAGACTGAAGTTTACACTGGGAATTCCATGCTACAACCACTATTATATCTTAATGGTCTAAAGGCTAGAGGCAGTTTCTTCCTGCTAGTGTTATTAACTGAAGAAAGGCCTCACCAAACTTGGAGTTAGTACACAGGTTTAACATTAAGGCTAGCTAGGAGTATAACTCAGTGAACCCTGGGTTCACTATGCAGTACTAAAATCAATCAATTTTTCAAACAAAAGGATAAAATTCAGGCTATGTGAGGTCTTTAGGTAGTTTTAAAGGGTAGCATTAATATGTTTTTGTTCAACTAAATGCAAAGGTACAGATATGATTTGATTTCTAGGTTGAACGGAAAGTTGTAAACGACCATCATAACAGTTTTGAAATGGAAATTGGAACACAGCATTGTATTATTTGATACGTAGTAGTCCTACTAGTTTCTCTTTAGAAAAGTGGAATTAGACATTAGAATGTGGCAAAAAGGTTCTGGATTTTAAATGGCAGGCATTGGAGTACAGGGTAACAGGGTGATATGGCATTTCCCATTTACTCCAGGACACGGCATGAGGAAATACAGCATATGTTTACCTTGCTGGCTCAAAGGGATTGATCATCACTACCATTAGGGTTCCTACTGTCACAATTATTTTTACCATAGTAAATAAGTTTAAAGTTGTATAATTAAGTGATTTTCAAGAGGTTGCCAAAAAGCGCATGGATTTCACACCACTCAGAATGGTCAAGATAAAAAAAATGAAAACTCAAGAATGTGGGAATTGGGGAGCATTGATTCATTGGTAGTGGGAGTGCAAACTTATCCAGCCACTGTGGAAATCAGTGTGGCAGTTCCCCAGGAAGCTGGGAAGAGATCTACCTAGAGAGCCAGCTATACCATCTTTGGCATATACACAAAGGACTCCACATCCAACTACAGAGATATTTGCTCATCCATGTTAATTGCTGCCTTATTTATTATTTATTTTAGTGCACTCACTCCTTTTTTTTTGAAAATATTATATTTGGAAAATGGGAAGCCTTCTAGGGCATTCCTTTACCTTGGAATATCAGTAGACACAAGGATATTTTGAGATCATGTCCTGCTCAAAAGTTAGCAAACAATCTGCACACACAGGCACATAAAATTGCCTTAAATACATTAGTTAAGACTTTTGCGCTTTGTAAAGTTCCTGTCGGGTATTTGTGGGGAAGTACAGGACAGAAGATGCAATTCTAACTGACTAATGCAAACTTTCAAAGCATCTTTGCATTAACTCCTACTTGGCTCTTACTCATTTCTCTTCCAGTCACCGAGTTTCTTTGCTGCATTACATCCAAGACCTTACACACTTCAAGCCTGGTCTCTCTGTCTGCAAGAGGCAAAGCAGTCTGACTTCTGGAATGGACTATCTAAAACCAATATTTCTTCCTTAAATACTTTTCCATCCTTTTTCTTCTTGGCTTGACTTTATAATGCTAAAGCTTCATGACGAGAGAGTCAAGGGCTTGCTATGCTTACTGATGCACCTTGTTCTTTTTGGTGGCTCAGTTCCCAGTGATTATGTTTTCGGTGGCTACAATACAAGCAATACAAGCAAGATAGGAAGTGATGGCCTTGAGGGGAAAAGGGCTGGAGTGGTCAACGGAGTACAGTCCTCCTTGAGTGTTCTTTAGCTTTTGAAATTTGATAAGAACTGAAATCTAACATTGTTCATTATTTCATTTATGAAAGTAGAAAATCCAAAACTGTTGAGAAGGCAGGGGGAGAGAGAGAGAAAAAAATACATAGAGAAAAAGTAGGAGGACATATTTTAACTGACAAGTGATTGCCCGTGGGAAAGAAAGTGTAATGAGATGGGAGATGGAGGTAAAGAGAGACTCTTGGACACAGCCCATTGTTACATATTAGTCCGATGAAAGTAGCCAGAAAGAAATGGGGAGGTAATTCAGCGTTAGAGAGCCTGCTAGCATGCACGAGGAGACCATATGTTCAATTCCCAGCAAAACACACACACACACGCACACACAGAGAGAGACAGAGAGAGAGAGAGAGACAGAGAGAGAGAGAGACAGAGAGACAGAGAGAGACAGAGAGAGAGAGACAGAGAACTAAGCCAGGAAGTCCATTGAGGGCAATATCAAGTAAATGAAGTCATAATACTATAATACCTATCAACCAGCCAGCTTTTGATCATAAGAAAACCAATGCACATTAAAACTAAAAATTCAAATAGTATAGGCATTGCACAAAATCGAAGTTAGAATTTCTTTTAATTATTTCACCATCCAGAAATTACATATGCTATCCATTGGTTTTGAGTGTGTTTACATTTTCCTTCAGATTGGACTTGTGATGTCACTTTAGACTTACCATTTTTAAATTGACTTTTCTTGGCTAACTTTTTATTAGCACGAATAATTCTATATTCTTTTTCAGTGCCTTATGTTTTATTTTAATTATGCGTCTTCATGTTTTGTTACTCCCACACTATATAAATACATCTTCAATGCAGAAGAAAAAAGAGAACTCTACGTAATTCTGGAGCCTTCCTTTACTGCCATTACCTCATTATTCTTCCTTTCAAATAGCTTCTATATTTATAATAGCCAGGAAATGGAAATGATCTAGATGTCCATCAACAAATGAAAGGTATATTTACACAATGGAATACCACTCAGTTGTTAAGAATGGCTTTGTGACATGGGCACCAAAGGGAAAACAGACATCCAAAAATTCAATAGTAGTATCAGTGTCATAATGAGTATCTGTTATGGAAGCGATGGATTTTATGAAACGTTTCTTCCACTAGAAGAGAAACTGATCATCACGAGAGCCTAGATGCACATTTAAGTGCAGCACTGAGGGTGTGTGAGGGTGTGTGGCTCACCCTAGAGTCAATGCTCTGGAACTGGAATTCCTACATTTTGATCCAAATACAATTTACCCAGCTTGGAAAAGCAAACGTAAGCCTCTTGATCTGAACTCTAACGGCATCGTAAGTGTTGCCTACACTGTTTACCCTAGACCATATTTACTGATTTCTTTCTTCTCAGTAAGCAGAGGACATATATTGAACACTGTGAAGGCCCAAGGGATACATTTATAAGCTATAAATTTAAGAAATACTTAGTATGATGATTATCTCCTAGGTTCACATATTGCTGGCCTACCCAGAACCTCAGAGTGTTCTCATAGCTGGACATGTGGACTTAAAGAGGTGGTTAAGTTAAATAAGCCTGTTAGAACGGGCCCTCATCCAGTCAGATTTGTTTTGTTATGAGAGGAAGGAGATGGGAGACACATCATAGACAAGCGCACAATAATGACAGTGTTCTGCCACCTGACAACCAAGAAGAAAGCCACTGGAGAACCAAACCTGCAAACACTGTGACCTCAACCTTTAGACACTGGAACTGTGTAAAAATGAATTTCTTCTCAATTCTGTTTGTGTAAATCCGTGGTCTTCCACTATTCATCCCAAGTTGACTAATACAAATTGTTTTCCCTGATTGTTGGCGAGATGTTCCACAGGTGGCTTTGCTTTCTGTGTGACCAACTTAAAGTACGTTGGAGCGTGGCCAAACTGGAATAGGTTCTCAGAAAACTGAATAACTCTCTGCCCCAAGAAACCAATATTACTGAAGTATTTGGCAACATTTGTTTGAAGGGATGCTGATAAAACACGATTTGCATTGACTTCACTGTTAAGAAAAGTCCGATCCTGACTTTGATGTGAACAGGCCACAACATGAAGAATAACAGTCATCCAGCTGAGCTCTCCTTCTCATGAAGGCAATTTGTCAAGTGGTTTCTATTTCTTGAGCATATCCCTTATGGTGATCTTTATGATGTATCACCTTGGCTAAGCTACAATCAATAGTTATTTAATACAGCATTAATCTAGGCATTGCAGCTCTGGGGTATTTGAGAGGTGTGAATAAAGTATACCATCCACTGACATTAACTAAGAGAATTTATTCCAGATACTATGTCTGGGTCTGATTTAAATTTCTGAAAATCCTACAGTTCTCATGTGCACAGCAGTTTCAGCTCACATCTGAAAGTTAAAGTGATAGACACTTGTCCCCACCAGTTTAGACTTGGCCACTCAGCCCCTAGATTGCAGTAGGCAATTCCTTTCAATAATATCTTTGTAAGTATCCTATAATGGGTCTGATTTTCTGTTTTTTCTTTGGCCTGTTCTTTTCTGGGGTTTTAAAAATATATTTGAAAATATATTTTCTGATGTAGGAGTGTCTTCTTTCTATGGGTTGCCTTCATTGGTTAATTAATAAAGAAACTGCTTGGCCTGACAGGTCAGAACATAGGTGGGTGGAGTAGACAGAACAGAATGCTGGGAAGAAGGGAAGTCAGCCAGACGCCATAGCTCTCCTCTCCGAGATGGACGTAGGCTAGAATCTTTCCCTGTAAGCCACCCCCTCGTGGTACTACACAGATTATTAGAAATGGGTTAAGATGTGAGAATTACCCAAAAGAGACTAGAAATGGGTTAAGATGTGAGAATTACCCAAAAGAGACTAGTGTTTAAAAGAATACAATTTGTGTATTATTATTTGGGGCATAAAGCTAGCCATGCGGGAGCCAGGTGAGAACGCAGCCCGCTCCTCCTCACAACAATTTTCTAATCAAATTATACGTACATTTATGACCTTTTATTGATTGTTTTTTGAACTCTGTGAAATAAAAGTTCATGAATTTAAGATATCTGATTGAGACTCATATAAATGATCAACACTGTTTATTTGTATTGAATGGAACTTTTGATTTTTGAAACAAGGTCTTACTGTATTGCCTTGCCTGGCCTATACACTAAGGCTGGGTTAACATTGACAATAATGGAGTTTGAAATTCAATAGAATAATGTAAAGATTTTCAGTTGTTTTTGACCCCAGAAAATCTCAGGTCTCCAAATGGCACTGACTGGAGCAGAAAACTCTAGATTTAAAAGCAGGTTTACAACACCTAGTAGTGGGAGGGGACCTAGGGTACTTTCAAATATGACATTACCTCATAGCATTCTTGGAAAATGGAATTAATATTTGCCAAGTCTGTTCCACATGTCCCCCCCTCAAGCCTTCTATATACCTCTCCCTGATTTTCCTCAAATTCAGGACATTTCTTTTCAGCAGTTGTTAGTGCATGTGTGTGTGTGTGTCTATAATTATATACTCCTAAATATAAACTGTCCAGTCTCTATAGTGCCACGTGTATGCATGTTTTCTGGTTTTTGATGGCATCAATGACTTGAGGGCATCACAGTCTCTGCAGGTTTCCTCTCGGATGCCTCCACTGCTGCTGTTCGAAGCTCAGATAGCTCCCTTTGGCTTTGGCAAAGGTGTGACTTCTCAGTGAGCATGTACATGTTGTATAAGCATGTGCTGTGCAGCAAAGGTGCCATTCTGTCTAACCTTTAGTAAATACCTAGTTCATATACCTTGTTCACATCTCAGACAAAGACAATACCTTCTCCCCCAAGAACCAACCTACTAAGTAGATTTACTTTAGATTGTAAGGAAAACTGATATCAGAAAACTTCCTGTGAAAAATCATAAAATAGCTCTCAGCCTGAAATAAGTTTACTTTTGACAGTTTTAGCCCCAAGATTGTCTGGCATCCAAAAATAGATAGAAAATTTCAATGTGCTATGCCAGTGCTTACTTGAAGTAGTAGCAATATTGATACATTCTTTTCCTTGTTACTTGAAATTCTTCTTCGCTTTTGTCATAAAACTATGAGAAAAGAGCACATTAGTATATCCTAGATGAATAAATAAGAAAGAAAAAGGTTTTTTAAAATTAAAGTTATTTCTGTTATGTTTAGATCTTCCTTAACAAGTTCCATAAAAAATTCTAAATTCTTTTTTTTAAATATTTATTTATTATATATACAATATTCTGTCTGTGTGTATGCTCAAAGGCCAGAAGAGGGCATGAGACCCCATTACAGATGGTTGTGAGCCACCATATGGTTGCTGGGAATTGAACTCAGGACCTTTGGAAGAACAGGCAATGCTCTTAACCTCTGAGCCATCTCTCCAGCCCCCAAAAAGCTTTCTGTCTTCCATGCATCTCTAGAACACAAGGAAGCCTGAGATTTATGGTCTTTTTGTTTTTGCTTTCTAGCTTGCTTTTGGTAAAACATTCTCAGTTTCTACAATTCAAGCAACATGCTCCTCAGTATGGGAATATTGCAGTCTAACTTGGTTTTAATATGAAGGTTTTCTTTCTCCCTATACCTAGTGAAACTCACACTCAAGGTCGGTGCTAATTAGTTTCAGTTTTAACAGGGTAACACGGGACCATCAGAGTATCAAGTCTCCACTGTACAAGCTGACATCTCATTAACAGTTATTGTGTAACATATGGTGTTATGGTGATCTGAGTTAATGTCTGTGCCAGCAAGGTGGCAGAGGTGGGTATACAGAGTCAAATTTTCCTGGCACTTGACACATTACTTTAAGGAAAATATTAGTTACATTTTCTGAGCACAGTCGATGATCATGAGAGAAACAGAATCTTTGGGCATAGCCGTTTATAGGAATTACTTGTGTAAATGACCCTGAGACTCAAGTTCAAATATGCCTCATACAACGGAATTGAGCACAATGTAATTTGATGAATAGCAGCCGTGGTTTGGGGACTATTCATTACAAGGGTAACTGTCGTTTAATGGATGTTATTGCCTGCAGTCACACATGCGGTCTTTCTAAGTATTTTTCTGTAGTCTCTATGCAAACTCAAACTCTTTCTTTATGACTTAGAGTTGAATACTTTGGCAATTTGTCAGCTACAAACATAAAGTCATGCACTGAAAAGATGGTAAGTCTATTTAACTTGAGATAGGTCATATTTTACAGAAAAGGAAAGAAATAATAGAACATCCTTCATGCTGCTCATTTCAAAGCAGGACTGTATCAATTACAATTATAATAGTTAAAAATTTAAATGTTGAAGTGTTTATTCGTATATGATTTTCCTGGTAAGTGTTTCCCTGGACACTAGTGCCTGAGGTGACCTGATGTTAAAATTATAAACTGTAGAGTTCTGAGGACTCAGGGGTCATTTAATTAAATAACTCTGCAGAGTTGAAAACTCTTCAGACTAAGTGCTGAAAATTGCGTAGTTTAGATAGATGGATATGGGACACAATTCTAGTTTTCCCAAATGATAATATCTGATTGCACCTCTCCTGTACACATACACACACGCATGTACGCACGTACACACACACACACACACACACACACACACACACACACACACACACACACACACCAAGGAGCCGTATTTCTCTAAGCAGCCATAGCAAGATGCTTCTCATCTTCCATGTTTATGTTAACCGCCCTCTCACCTCCCTCCCACCAGTTAGTTACCTTTCACTCTCCTCTAAATGGTGTTTTAGAGACATGGTGTCACTTGGAAGCCCTGACTCACCCTGGACTCACTATGCAGTCCACGCTGGTCTTTAAGTGGTGGCAGTTGCGCTGCCTCTGCCTCTTGACTATGGGAATTGCAGGCCCCAGCCTTCACAGCTGGCGTGGTCAGTCTAGTAAAAGACCATTAGTTGGTTTCCGACTTCCTTAGCCCACAAGTCTTTACTTTCCAGCTTTAAGGAAACCACTTGCTTTTCCTCAGACCACCACGACCCTGTCTTAAAGGCGGAGCACTGTTGAAAATGTATCCATTAATTTGCTAATCTTCCCAGCCTCCAGGCAGATCTCTTCATTATTAAATATTAACCTATTTTTTTTTTTTTTTGTTTCTTTCACGTTTTGAATCTGTAGTTTCTGTGAGGCTAATGCTTTGAACACTTGGTTCTCAGCTTGTGGCTCTAGTTTGAGACTGTGGAGCCCTTAGGAGGTGAAGGGAGGTTGGGAAAGGTGGGGCCTCGAGGGTCATTCTCTTCGTTGGTCCTGACTCTGGCTTCCACCCCAGCCTCAGTAACACACTGCTGCCATCTGTGGAGCAACTCTGCCATGCCAGATGGACTGGAATTCCTCCAAAATTATGAATGAAAAAAAAAATCCTTCTACTTCTTGCATTGCTTGGCCCAGAATTTGGTTACAGAGATGCAAAAGTAACCAATAAGGAAAATAGGTACCAAAGAAATGGAGACAACTTCCATTCTGCAGCCATGGGAAAAGATCGCCCATTGTGGTCTCAGAGCCATTGGTTGAGTTACTTCTGGCATTCCCCACGAGCATAGGATAGTCTGGAGCCCCTTAAATCTGTGAGTCGGAGTAAACCTTTCCATTCTATTATTTCTGTCAGATATTGGTCACAGTAATGCAAATGTAAGAAAACATACTCTTTTCTAGATATTTTCTTTTCTTTTTTTTAGCTTTTTTTTAAATTTATTTATTTATTTATTTATTAAAGATTTCTGTCTCTTCCCCACCGCTGTCTCCCCTTTCCCTCCCCCTCCCCCAATCAAGTCCCCTTCCCTCATCAGCTCAAAGAGCAATCAGGGTTCTCTGCCCTGTGGGAAGTCCAAGGACCACCCACCTCCATCCAGGTCTAGTAAGGTTAGCATCCACGAAACTGCCTAGGCTCCCACGAAACCAATAGGTACAGTAGGATCAAAAACCCATTGCCATTGTTCTTGAGGTCTCAGTAGTCCTCATTGTCCACTATGTTCAGCGAGACCGGTTTTTAACCCGGGCTTTTTCAGACCCAGGCCAGCTGGCCTTGGTGAGTTCCCGATAGAACATCCCCCTTGTCTCAGTGTTTGGGTGCACCCCTCGCGGTCCTGAGTTCCTTGCTTGTGCTCTCTCTCCTTCTGCTTCTGATTTGAACCTTGAGATTTCAGTCCGGTGCTCCATTGTGGGTCTCTGTCTCTGTCTCCTTTCATCGCCTGATGAAGGTTAATATTCAGGAGGAAGCCTATATGATTTTCTTTGGGTTCTCCTTCTTATTTAGCTTCTCTAAGAACCCGAATTATAGGTTCAATGTCCTTTATTTATGGCTAGAAACCAAATATGAGTGAGTACATCCCATGTTCCTCTTTTTGGGTCTGGCTTACCTCACTCAGGATGGTGTTTTCTATTTCCATCCATTTGTATGCAAAATTCAAGAAGTCCTTGTTTTTTACTGCTGAGTAGTACTCTAATATGTATATATTCCATACTTTCTTCATCCATTCTTCAATTGAAGGGCATCTAGGTTGTTTCCAGGTTCTGGCTATTACAAACAATGCTGCTATAAACATAGTAGAGCATATACTTTTGTTGTGTGATAAGGCCTCTCTTGGGTATATTCCCAAGAATGGTATTGCTGGGTCCATGGGTAGGTTGATCCCGAATTTCCTGAGAAACCTCCACACTGCTTTCCAGAGTGGTTGCACAAGTTTGCATTCCCACCAGCAATGGATGAGTGTACCCCTTTCTCCACAACCTCTCCAGCAAAGGCTATCATTGGTGTTTTTTATTTTCGCCATTCTGACAGGTGTAAGATGGTATCTTAAAGTTGTCTTGATTTGCATTTCCCTGATTGCTAAGGAAGTTGAGCATGACCTTAAGTGTCTTTTGGCCATTTGAACTTCTTCTGTTGAGAGATCTCTGTTCAACTCAGTGCCCCATTTTATAATTGGGTTGATTAGCCTTTTACGGTCTAGTTTCTTGAGTTGTGCTGTTTTTCTACAAGAATGTAAACTTTTGAAGGCAGGTAGGATAACTCGATCCTATATTTCTAGATATTAGCAAAAGGCCTGATACCCAGAAGGTCTTCAGATGAATGGACGAATGAGTGAGTAACGAGCCAACACTTGGAAGGCTGATCAGTCGTAAAGAGTTAGTAACTCAGAGTTTCACCCTTTTTCTCGCCTGTTTTGGAGGAGTCATCATTCTGGCAGAGCAAAATTGTATGGAATTTTAATTTAGCAACTAGTGTTGAAAATGTTTATATATTCCTGTGTGATAATATTTAATCACTAATATTTAACAAAGACTTATTTTTAATCATGTGTGTGTATACACATATGTATACACATATACACACACATTAATGCTGATGCCCACAGAGATTAGAGCATTAGATTTCTCTAGTGATGGAGTTGTAGGGAATTGTGAGTCACCTGATGTGACTGTTGGGAGCCAGACTTGTATCCCAATGTAAGAGTAGTATATGCTCTTAACCACGGAGCTACCTCTTCAGCTCCAGTATTGACCCTCTAAGTTAATATTTTATATCAAAAACATATGAGATGGAGGAATTTAATTGACTTATTTCTTATCTGACACTCAGTATTTATTAGTTTCATGACAGTAGGCAATATTTGACACACTGAACAGTAATTGTATTACTTAATGAGTATTGATGGGCGTATGGTAGTAGTGTGAGATTTCCCTGTTCCTTGGATATTGGAAGGTTGCTCAGGGTGTAGAATATCTGCTGTATGAGGGTGTGGACCTGGGCGTAATTCCCTAGAACCCATGTAAAGGTCTGTATAAAACCTATTCACGATCCCACTGCTTGGGCTGGGATACATAGAAAGTGTATTCTTTTTCATGTTAATCCTATGAGAGATTCGTATTTTCAAATAAAGTGGTGACATGAAAATCACAAAAGTAGAAAGACAACTTGCACTCGAATATTAAATGTGACCTGCACTTTTATAATTATTGGGAGAGGGAACCTATGTTTACATCTCTTAGTTATGGTATGTAAGCAACAGTATCCAACCATCTTCAATCACTATTTATTGGTACAGCTTCAAGTGATGCATCATTTAATACACATGTTGGAAATGGAAGTTACCTTGCTTTATAACTTTGCAGTTTGCAATGCTCTTTCATGCACATTTAATCCTTTGATGCCAGCTGGTAATGAAATGTTTTCTAATTATTATGCATCATTGGCCAGGGCAAGCCTGAAGGCCAAAAGCAGTTAACAGGTATTAATTATAGCCATTTTCTTTCCTCTGAACTTTAATTGACATTCCCACAGGTTAAAATCTTTAAATCACATGCACATTTGATTTCTTTGGCTTCTCTTATATTGACTCATATTTAAAGTACACCATTGTTCTGTTGTTATATTTTTGTGACTCAGTCTAGAAAGTGTTCTATTACAAGCGAACTAAATCACTAAGAGTTCATTGTTTCCTAATGAACATAGAATCATTTGTTCTAGAAATTGACTAAATCAACTTCAAAAATGGTTACCAAATTGAAAAACAGTTCAGAAAAAGTATTTCAACATAGTCTATTCACAAAATATAGCACAGTTGACTTCACTATACTATTTTAGAGATTATAAAGTACAGGGACTATTGTGAAATTAAAACTGAAAATCCAGAACTCTATAAAACTTTGTGAAGACATCTAGACAGAGATTAGCATTTCTGATTTTACAGACCCCATTCATGCCACCAAGGATATTGGGTCTCTTTGCTTTCTTTCTTTCTTTTTTCTTTTTTCCTTGTAAAGATTTATTTATTTCATGTATGAGTATTCTATCTAGAGGGCATTAGATCCCACTAGAGATGATTGGGAGCCACCATGTGGTTGCTGGGAATTGAACTCAGGATCTCTGGAAGAGCAGTCAGTACTCTTAATCTCTGAGCCACGACTCTAGCTGATATTGGGACTCTTTATCATAGTTTTAAGATTATTTTCCTACTAAGAAGATGAATTATATTTGTAGTTAGTATTTTAATAAACAGGGCTGGAGAGAGAGCTTAGCAGTTAAGAGCACTGACTGCTCTTCCAGAGGACACAGGTTCACTTCCTAGCAACCACAAGATAGCTTATAACTGTCTGTAATTCCAAAATCAGACACCCTAACACAGACATACATGCGGGCAAAACACCAATGCACATAAAATAAAAACAAAGAAATTATAAAAATACTTATACAAAAGTTACTATAATGGCATAAAGTTAACAGTGTTTTATTGTAGCTATTGGGGTGAAAATTGACAAACATGATTATCTTATTTGAAAGTGAATAAAGTTGTTTAGTGCAAATTTCTACTCCATAATTATAAAAAATAGATATTTTTAGCTTGTCAAAGGAGCAAAATGGAATTTTAAAGAGAAAATGTTTTTGCAGATGTCATAAAAAATTATATCCTAGTTTGACTCTGTATTTAATTGATAGCAAAGATGGATTTTAATGTGGTATTCCTATTTTTCACCTCTTAATGGAACATTGCATATTGTAAAGTTGAAACTGACAACCAATAACTATGTAGCGCTCTGTGAAGGCATTTAGACAGAGAAGATCAACATTTCCCATTTTATTGATCTTTGTTAAACCCTGACCTTTACTCCCACTTAACAATTGGTATGGCTATGACATACTTTGGAAACAGAAAAAGTAAGAAATGACAATATGTCAGCTTAAAGCATAAACATTAGTGAACTTGCTTTCTGCTTGAGGCATTCCAAATCCTGCACATCTGAGTCTAGTGGATCAACAGATCTATAAGCAATTGAGCATATTTTATACTTGATGTGTCTATCATCTATCTATCTATCTATCTATCTATCTATCTATCTATCTATCTATCTATCACCTATCTATCATCTGTGATCTATGTATGTATCTATGTATCTATCTATCATCTATCTATCTATCTATCTATCTATCTATCTATCTATCTATCATCTATCTATCACCTATCTATCATCTATGATCTATGTATGTATCTATGTATCTATCTATCATCTATCTGTCTATCTATCTATCTATCTATCTATCTATCTATCTATCTATCATCTATGTATCTATCTATCATCTATGTATCTATCTATGTATCTATCTATGTATCTATCTATCTATCAATCAATTATCTATCTATCTATCTATCTATCTATCTATCTATCTATCTATCATTTATCTATCATCTATCTATCTATCTATCTATCTATCTATCTATCTATCTATCCAATTTATCATTTTCTATCTGTCTATCTGTCCATTTCTTTGTGTTCCTACCTCTAAAGCTGAGAGTTAAAACTTGAAATCTTTATGAATTTAGATTCCCAAGAGGAAAGCAAGAGAAACTACCAAACCAGGGAACCAAGAATAACTACTGACCTATCCTGTAGTGGGCTGTATATAAAAACAGTAAAGCTAGTATAGTAATCTAACAGAATGCAAATATACACCTTCCTTATAGAATGTATTTAGAGTTTGAAGCAACAAGGCAATATTGAACCAGAGGCAATATTAAGAAAATATTTCAAGTAGTTTTGATGCACTCTGTGGTACAGAAAATAACCTAGACATGCCTGTTAGATCTCAGAATTAAAGCAACATTAATGAGTGCCTACTTTGACCTAAAATATACTAGAGATATCAAATACATAGTAATCAAAAGAGGTTTCTCCTATTCCCATTTTCTGAGCTACAATCAGAAGGTGTATATTTGCGTTCTTTTAGATTACTATACTAGCTCTACTGTTTTTATATACAGCCCACTACAGGATTGTCTACAAATCCACAGCATGTATAACAACAGACTAAGCTAAGTGACATAAAGAAAAATTGTAAGATTCCACTGGCCATTATGTTATGAGGTTCTTCTAATAGAGCACAGTCACAGGGCGTTTAGAATGATGTTTTACCTAAACATTGTTAGCAAGGGTTTCTGTCCTGCCTGGTTTCTGTTCTCCCACCAGGTCCCACAGCCGTTTAGCCCCAACGAAGTCACACAGAGGTCTATATTAATGATAAACTGATTGGCCCATTAGCTCAGGCCTCTTATTAACTCTTACAACTTATATTAACCTATTATTCTTATCTATGTTAGCCACATGGCGTGGTACATTTTTCAGTGAGGCAATCACATCTTCCTTCTTCTGTGATTGGGACAGGACTAAGGAGGAATGGGCTTCCTCTTTCCCAGAATTCTCCTGTTCTCATTGACCGGCCTCTACTTCTATTTGATTGTCCCGCCTATACTTCCTCCTGGCTAGTGGCCAGTCAGTGTTTATTTAAAACACAATTGACAGAATATAAACAATTGTCCTGCACCAAAACATAAAAGACCAGGCGGAGTTAATCCAAGGAGGAAAGCAACTTTTGTAGAAGAGCACTGCAAACTAAGAGAGGAAAAGGGGCCTTGATACAAAGACTCAGAAGAGAAAGATTTGTGATATATTTTTTCTATTAAACTGAATAAATGATAAGTTGGAGTAGATAGTTTATCTGTCTTATCAATTTATGTAGTACAGCAATGATGGCTGGGGTTTGGAAAGCAAGGATTGTTTTTACTTCTAATTGATCAAAGAATTGATTGATTGTTGTTTCACTGTGGTAGGTGGTGGGGGGCTCAGAGTGTTCTCAAACCACATTCTTGTTCTCATGTAGTTCAGAATCTAGCAGAAAAAGGACCCACAAAGGAAACTGCTCTGAATTCCATAGTTCTTCAACTGCAACCATGCCTCTACTATAATGTTACATTTAAAATGTGCCCTTGCAAAATTGCCTCAGACCTGTATGTATAAAGTACAATGAACTCTTTTCATGTGTCTTTAGAGATCCCCCTTCTTCTGGTCTGGAGCTTTAAATCAAAGCAAACTCTCCTACCTTCCATGCTCAAACCTGCAACCTTTTTCTTTGCTTTGGTGGCAAGCTTTGTAATTTACCAAGGTCAGCACGCAGTGAGTAGTGTTGAAATCAGTTGTATCACTTACAAGGAGCTAAAAAAACAAACAACAAAAACAGCACACACACATATCCCAGTGCAAAAAGAAAAAATAATTTGATAACTCTCTCAATTCTCATGTCTCTCATTCTAGGCATTATACGAACATTGTCAAAATTTACAAATGAAAAAAACAAACAAAGAATTTTGTAGATTTTGATTAGAATTAATAAAGAAAAACTTTTCAAGAGATTTTCTGGGCTGGAGAGATGGCTCAGAGGTTAAGAGCACCGCCTGCTCTTCCAAAGGTCCTGAGTTCAATTCCCAGCAACCACATGGTGGCTCACAACCATCTGTAATGGGGTCTGATGCCCTCTTCTGGCCTTCAGGCATACACACAGACAGAATATTGTATACATAATAATAAATAAATATTTAAAAAAAAAAGAGATTTTCTATAATGAGAAAGAATTTTTCCATTTTCCTTTCCCAGTTATTAATGCATTTTCAGCATAAACAACTTTTGTATACTTTAGTTAAAAATATTTAAAATAAATGATTAATTTACCTTTAATATGTTACAGTCTCTGTAAGACTAACCTATTTGTAATGCTGTTTTATAACACCAGTGTATAAATTCAGCCTACAAAAATGTGAAATTCATTAGCTGACTTGTATATTAGATTATACTAGGGAATCTTGCCAAGTGTGAGCATAGTAGTTTCCTCAGCCAAAATTAAGGGAAGGTTTATAGCAAATATTTTTGTTATTCATACTTCAAATTCATGTGGTCTCAAATATTCAAGTAACTGGAGCAAAGTTAGAAATTTTATTCATGGAATAAGTGTTAAAATGATGGAAACTCTGCTAAAAACTTGGAGGAACACTAAAAACTAAGTTACTAGAAATCTTTTTCCTCTACACTAGACCAACATTTTCTTTCTTATTTAAATATTTTGCAACCTTGGTTTTGAAAGTTCAAAAAGAAAATCAATTTTACAAAATTGAATTTCTTACTAAAGTAAGTTGTTTTAAATAAATTTATCAGTCACCTAGATTTTATTAATGTTGTAATTTTTTCTTGTGAAATTTCAATAGGGGATAAAAGTATTTACTGGACATAGCTTAAAAAGCTAAAGATTTATTAGTAAATATTCTATTAATTAATATTCAAAGACTTAATTTAGGCATCAGGGACAAAATTTTTGTACCTTAACTAGTAATTGCTCCCAGAGGCATCATGTTTCAAACTGTATTGTACACTTTATACAAATTATTTCCCTAATCAAACAACTTCCTATACATTATTTCATTAAGATTACCAATGCAATTCATAAAATTAAACAGAATGAACATTCTTTTAACTCCTTAGCCAACTTTATTTTACAAAGTTTAATAGTCTTATTTGATGACTTTCTTTTTTTGTGTGTGTATGTGAAATACCTCAGGCCTTCCTCTTTCTCTTAGCTACTCTGCCCCTTCAGTTTTTCTTACACAGATGATGGGAGGGTGGCAAGGCCTGACTTCTCCTTTTTGCTTCAGGCCTGAACATGCTCTGCATCCCTGTTATCACTTGATGGATGCCTCTGAGCCCTCTGAAGATGAGCATACACACATTTAATGTAAAAGCTCGCTCTCCTCCTTACTTGGTTATCTTTCAAGTTCAATGAGTATCACCATTGTCTACCAGCTGGTCAAGCAGAGAATAAAGCCTCTATCTTATTTTTCTCATGCCGCCACCTCTGTCTTCCAACCATCACGATGATGTTTGGCTTAATTTTCTAAACATCAAATAAACCTAACTATTTATTTACCACACTGAGGATAATTCAAAATACACCGTCATCTCCTGGTGGGAACATTCTAAGCAGATAATTGTACTTGTCTTCGATTATACATTTACAGACACACGTGTTTGGAAAATGTAAATGAAACCTTACCATTCACATGATGAGATGGATTATTGCTTCCTTAACAATTTATCTTGATGCCTCTGTATTTTCCATTTATATAGACACATACCACACACACACACACACACACACACACACACATATATATATATATGTAGTTAGAGATGTTTTTTTACTAAATAATTTGGTTTCTCTAGAATTAACACTTTATGATTGCTATTGTTTGATTGACAGAGATGAAATTGGTTTATTTTCTTTTAAATAACCAGGTACAAAACTTCCTTGTATGTGAGTCTTTGAACACATGTGTATTAATATTTGATAGATACTGATAAAAAGTACTTTTTTTTTTTTTTTTACTTTTATCTGCATTCATTTCATGTTGAATTTATTCCCGTGCCATCAGTTTTTGTTTCTTCAGTTTCTTCTGGGATATCTTTTTCTTCTGTGCAACCTCTTCTTCTGGCTTTGGAACAATCTGTTCGTTTTTAGTGAGGATCATCTCGATGTGACAGGGGGAGCTCATGTATGGGTTAATCCGGCCATGAGCTCTGTAAGTTCGTCGGCATCTTAGGTGCTTTGTTCACCTGGATGTGCTCAATGACCAGAGAGTCCACACCCTTCAGTTCAGCATTGCTCTCTGCATGTTTCAGCATGTGCACCAAAAATTCTGCACTCTTTTTTGGCCACCGACCCTGTGTCCAGCCCCACTGTTTGGCCTGGGCGCACCTACCAACTCCACCATTGTACCGTCGGAATGGCACACACTGCTTCTTCAAAGTGACATCTTTCAAATACTTGGTGGTTTTTCGGATATGCATACCGTTGATGGCCTGGGCCGTTTCATGGGTGTTCTTTTTTTTTTAATTTTTTTTTTTTATTGAGAAAAGGAAAAAAAAAAGTTTCTGCCTCCTCCCAGCCTCCCATTTCCCTCCCCCTCCTCCCACCCTTCTCCCCCTCCCTCCACTCCTCTCCCCCTCCCTCTCCAGTCCAAAGAGCAGTCAGGGTTCCCTGCCCTGTGGAAAGTCCAAGGTCCTCCCCCCTCCATCCATGTCTAGGAAGGTGAACGTCCAAACTGGATAGGCTCCCACCAAGCCGGAACATGAAGTAGGATCCAAACCCCGAGCCATTGTCCTTGGCTTCTCATCAGCCCTCATTGTTCGCCATGATCAGAGAGAGTCTGGTTTTTGAACCCGAAGGTTTGATCCTCTCGATCTGCATGATTTTGTAGGGTTTTCTGGGTCAAGAGAGTAGCGAACCATCTTCACGGGTCACCTCTGGCCGCTTACAGGAAGAGCTAAAAAGTACTTTCTTAAATGATTTAAATTTCAAATTCCTCCCAATTGGTTCATGGCAAAACACATTCTCCTCTCAACACTTACATATTGAGCTGGTGCCTAACTAGAAGCTTCACCCCTATGGACTAGCATTCATGATGTTGAAAGGTACTTTGTATACTACCAGAAGAGAAAGATAATCATCAACCCCTAGAAACAAACCCCTGGTAAAATGACTCCTAATAACATTCTACTATACCCACAGATCAGTGCTTTCTCAGCTACCATCAGAGAAGCTTCCTCTTGCAGTTGATAGAAACTAGCACATAGACCCAGAACTGTATAGTATGCAGAGAGTGAAAGACTTTGGAACAATTCAGTTCTAAATGAGAGATCTTCACGAAAGCCTACACCTTAGGGGTTTGAGGGCCAAGCAGTAGAGGAGGTAGAAGCATTGTAGGAGCCAGGTGGAGATGATGACTCCAGATATGAGGACTGACGCATATATGACCTCACAGAGGCTGTGGCAGTGTGCACAAGGTCTGCACAGGTTCAAGTCAGACAGGGTCCTAGTGCTGAGTGGGGAACTGGACAAATACTCTGCCTCATAATCAAGAAGCTATCTAGAAACCAATTATGAGTGAGTACATCCCATGTTCATCTTTTTGGTTCTGGGTTACCTCACTCAGGATAGTGTTTTCTATTTCCATCCATTTGCATGCAAAATTCGAGAAGTCATTGTTTTTTTACCGCTGAGTAGTATTCTAATGTGTATATATTCCACAAAAGGTCAGTGAGTCTATAATTTGATTTCCTAAAGAAGCTAAATAAGAAGGTGATCCCAAAGAAAAACATATAGCTATCCTCCTGGTTATGGGAAGTAGACAAGATTGCCGGGCAAAAATTGGGATCTTGGGGGTGGGGTGGGAGGGGGGTAAGGGGAGATGGGGAGAGAAAAGTGAGAAGGGGAGGTTGGGGGGAACTTGGGGAAATGGGATGATTGGGATAAAGGAAGGTTGGATAGGGGAGCAGGGAAGCACATATCTTAATTAAGGGAGCCATCTTAGGGTTGGCAAGAGACTTGGACCTAGAGGGACTCCCAGGTGCCCAGGGCGATGTCCCCAGTTAGTTCCTGGGGCAGCTGAGGATAGGGAACCTGAAATGACCCTATCCTATAGCCATACTGATGAATATCTTGCATATCACTATAGAACCTTCATTTGGCGATGGATGGAGATAGAGACAGAGACCCACACTGGAGCACCGGACTGAGCTCCCAATGTCCCAATGAGGAGCAGAGGGAAGGAGAATATGAGCAAAGAAGTCAGGACCACTAGGGGTGCACCCACCCACTGAGACAGTGGGGCTGATCTATTGTGAGCTCACCAAGGCCAGCTGGACTGTGACTGAAAAAGCATGGGATAAAACCGGACTCGCTGATCATGGCGGACAATGAGGGCTGCCGAGAAGCCAAGGACAATGGCACTGGGTTTTGATTTTACTTCTTGTTCTGGCTTTGTGGGAGCCTAGCCAGTTTAGATGTTCACCTTCCTAGACCAGGATGGAGGGGGGAGGACTTTGGACTTTCCACAGGGCAGGGAACCCTGACTGCTCTTCAGACTGGAGAGGGAGGGGAAGAGGAGTGGGAGGAGGGGGAGGGAAAAGGAGATGGGGAGGGAAATGGGAGGCGGGGAGGAGGCGGAATTTTTTTTTTCAATAAAAAAAAAGAAGCTATCTACAGTTGACACCTGCTCAAAAATGAAAAATTATTTTATCCGGTGGATTCTTACTGGAGAAACAAACCACACTTAAGGCAAGGCCCCATGCCCAACAGCAGATGGCCAACACAAAGAAATCCAGTGATTTTTTTTTTGTAGACATGTTTATCACAAATTGTGGTGTTTGAATGCTTTTTCTTTTTTGTCTTATTTGTCTTTTGTTTGTGTATTTTAGTTTCCACTTTTGTGTTTTCATGGTTTAAGTGTGCGTCTTATTTTTTGTTTATTTGCATTTTTATTTTAATTTTTTAAAAAGAAAACAAGCTATCTTTATCATTTTACATACCAATCCCTGTTCCCACTCCCTCTCCTCCTCCCATTCCTTCCACCTTCCCCACAACCTACCCCTTCATCTACTCCTCAGCAAGGGTAAGGCACATTGCTCTAAGGAAGGACCAAGGCCCACCCAACTTTTTCTAGGCCGAGCAATGTATTCATCTGAAGAGAATGGGTTCCAAAAAGCCAGTACAAGCAACAGGGACAAATCCTTGTGCCACAGCAGTCTGATCCCCACATTTAGAGGGTCTAGCTTGGTCATATGCTGGATTCTTCCCTATCCAGCCAGAGTTGGTGAGCTCCCATTAGCTCATGTAAGCTGTTTCAGTGGGTGTCACCATCATGGTCTTGACCTCTTTGCTTATCTTCTCATTCATGCCTCACTCTTCCACTGGACTTTGGGAGCTCAACCCTATTTTCTTTTTTTTTAATTAAAGGACATGGAGTTGGTGGGAGTCTAGGGAGAATCTGTGAGGTGTTTGGGGAGAGGAAAGTATGATCAGAGCATATTATGTGAAAAATATTTTCTCAATTACAAAAATAAGTACAAATGAGAACGAGAAAAAAGTAAGTATATATACACTCTAATGAATCTGTTAAGTTTGAAAACTTGGAGGAACACAGATTGGCATATTTTAAAAGACATTCATATTCTAACTTTTTCTTCTTAAATTCTTTTCTATTTCATTTATAATTTTTTCTTAATAATGTAGGGACTTGCTGAAACCTTGGAGGGAACTC
This sequence comes from Alexandromys fortis, assembly GCF_014885135.2. Lineage (NCBI taxonomy): Eukaryota > Metazoa > Chordata > Mammalia > Rodentia > Cricetidae > Alexandromys > Alexandromys fortis. The sequence continues at coordinate 558,328 of NW_026067976.1, read as the reverse complement.
TGAAACACAGCTTGCTACAATACTGAGGGGCCAAGAGGTATAGTCATGTGGCAGGACATACTACTCTCTAAGACAGCCACAGTGGGACAAAATCTTGGGCCCCTTTCCCAACTGCCTCAACTTCTCTAGCCAGCCAACAGGAGAGTTTCCCGCAGATAGAGTGCCCTAATACCCACCCCCCCCATCTATCAGACCCTACAAGCTATTAGCCCCATTTCACCCCCAAAACTCATCTATCCTACAACCTTGGTGGAACTCTGAAGCACAGCTTTCTACAATACTGAGGGGTCTAAGAACTTGCTACATTATTGGGAGACCAAGAGCTTGATGTAACACTGAGGGGACCAAAAGAGAGGACAAAGAGAGTGAACCAGGAGAGAAGACCAAGAGAGCAAGCTTAGAGAGACCTCAGTGGTTCCCTGAGACACAGACATTGACAATACAGTGCAGACCAAGAACAATTCCCAAGGCACAGACAGCCACTGCAAAGATTGGACCAAGATGCAAAGACACTGCCAGCCTTATTTGAAGGAAGAGATGGGTAGGCGCCAATGCAAGAATTGTTCCAACAACCTAAAAAGCAACATGGTAACACCAGAACCCAGTGGTCACACAACAGGAAGACTTGACCATTCTCAGAAATCCACAAGGATGATCCCAGTTAAGACTCTAAGCAATAGACAAGAGGGTGCCTGAACTGGCCTTACCCTGTAGTCAGACTAATGAATATCTTAAATACCACCATAGAACCGTCATTCAGCAACTGATGGAAACAGAGGCTGAGACCCACATCAGAGCACTGGACTGAGCTCCCAAAGTCCAGTTGAAGAGTGGGAAGAATGAGAATATGAGCAAAGAGGTCAAGACCATGATGGGTACACCCACTGAAAGAGTCTACCTCAGCTAATGGGGGCTCACCTACATCAGCTGGACTGGGAAGGAACAAGCATAGGACCAAACTAGTCTCTCTGAATGTGGTTGACAGTTGCATGGCTGGGGCAGACTGAGGGTCCACTGGCAGTTGCACCAAAATTTATCCCTACTGCTTGTACTGGCTTTGTGGGAAGCTATTCTCTTTGGATGGATACCTTGCTCAGCCTAGGTATAGTAGGGAGGGCCTTCGACCTTCCCCAAAGCAATATGCCTTACCCTCTCAAAAGAGGGTATGTGATAGTAATGGGAGGTGGGGAGGGAGGGAGAACTTGTATTGGTATTTATAATGAAAGAAGATAGTTTCTTTTCTTTCTTTTTTAAAAAATTAAATAAAAAATCAAAATAATGCAGGGACTCCTTTGGTTAAAGCATCTATTTATTAATTTTATTTTGGTTTGATTCTTCTCCTGGCCCTCCCCTCACAGGGGTCTCGGTAACCTACTGCTTGTCCTGAACTTGCTATATAGACCAGGCTGACCTCAGACTCCAGATTACATATATATTAGGGGATTGCTGAGACTGAAGGCTCATGACACTATGCCTGGCCAAATTCCATCCACGTCTGTGTGCTTGTGTACTTCTGACAACATGCTTACATATTTCTTTTTAGGTTTTTTCTTTCTATCATACCACAATGCTTCTCTAATTATCTGGGATTTCCTTTTTCTTTTGTCTTTTTGTTTTTTTCTGGATGTTCTGTTGCATGTATGTCTGTGTTCCATGTATGTGTGCCTGGTGCCCATAGAGGCCAGAAGAGGACATTGGATCCCCTAGGGTGGTTGTGATCTTCCATGTGAGTGCTGGGAATTGAACTTAGATTCTCTAAAAGCAGCCAGTTCTCTTAACCACTGAACCATCTCTCCAGCTCGATAATAGAGACCATGTATAAAATCAATCACTACTTTGTTTCTTAACTTTTTGTAAACATTATGCAGTACTATTTTTTTGTTATTTTTTTTTATCATTGATGATCTTGCTATTTGGTTTGACATTGGCTTTTTTTTGTGTGTGTATGTGAGTGGTCTCTCTGTCAGTTACCTGGAATGAACTGGCTGTTTTAGGTCTTTTATGTCTGAATCTGTCCTTATTGCATTGTCTGAAATTCTCTACTGCCTTGAAGAGCTTTGAAAATGCTAAGCAGCTTGATCGCAGCTGCTCTGGATGTTGGCTCTGCCTCTCTCCAATTTTAAAATGGTGGAAGTACCATCAATGTTAGCTCTGGGGCCACCAGGCAGGAGTTGCACTCAGCAGTCCAAACCTGAGAATGAGCGTGCAGCATATAAACCCCCCACCCCACCTTTTTTTTTTTTTTTTTTTTTTTTTTAATCTGAGTTACAGCCAAATCTGCCACGAAGAGCGCTGTGCAGCCTGGAAACATCTCTGTATGGTGGCGGGAATCCTCCATGCTTTTCTGCCTGCCCAAGCCTAATAGACCTGATTCCACCGCCTGCCCAGACAACCTCCCGACCCTGAGAGGGCACACAAACACCTGGGCCCACAAATGCTCCCTAGCCAGAGTTTGCACCGGTGGCAGGGCCCAGGAAGCCTCATTTTAAAACGACGCAGCTTTTTATTTGCTGCTACTGCTGAGTCAGGAAAATCTCTCTGTGGCATGCTACCAGCAAACAGCAAAAAGCTACATTAAACTCTGTTTTTCTTCCCTGTGTGTCTAGAATTATGCTCTCACAGGTTTTTAAGTGGATTTAGTCCATCATGTTGGTGCCACACATTCAAGGTGATATATCCATGGACACTGGGTGAAACGCAATAGAATTTTGTCTTGCCATATTACCCAAAAGTGTTTAAGTATTTCTAAGAGCGAGTGAATGTAAAAGCCCTATGAGCTTCAGACTTTGTGTTTGCAAAGCCAGCCTGATGATGCATTCTTCAAGAGGACTGATTGGAAATGCAAGTGTATTGACTGAGGCTTCTGTCCCTCCCAGTCCTACAACCGCTCAGTCCCAAAGAAATATACAGAAGTCTACATTAATTACAAACTGGTTGGCCTAGTAACTCAGGCTTCTTATTAACCAATTCTTACATCTTAAATTAGTCCATAATTCTTGTCTGCATTAGCCATGGGCGTGGTACCTTTATCAGCGAGGCAGTCTCATCTTGCTTCCTCTGCATCCGGGTAACAACTGCAGATTGAGTCATTTCTCTTCCCAGAGTTCTCCTGTTCTCATTGTACCACCTATACTTTCTTCCTGGCTACTGGCCAATCAGCAATTTACTAAAACAATCCAATATAAGCGACAGGGTATAAGACCATTGTCCCACAGCACCCCCCTTTTATCAAAACAAGAACTCTGAATCAAATCTCCTTTGTTTAGCGTTTTTCCTGACCATTATCTATAACAACTTGTATCCAACATTAAAAAAAGATAAATATCCATAATCTATATTTTGGGAATGTGGGCATAGTTTTCCATGCTACTTCCTGATGATTGGGGGCACTGGTGATCTTATGGGGATCTAAAGAAAGTTTAAGATTATGGTCAAGTCCTGACTGGAATATTCTGTGAGGCTTGACCATCACAGGCAGCAGTCTTGAAACTATTCTGGATGCAGAATTTAGAAATCTGGGACATTTGCTGTTATTGGAGATTTCTCAGGGGGTCTTCCTTGATCAAATCAGATTATTCTTAACATGGAAAGAATCCACAGCTTCTCATTTCCTTGGCTGTCCTGGAACTCACTCTGTAGACCAAGTTGTCCTTGAATTCGCAGAGATCCTACCTCTGCCTCCCAAGTGTTGGGATTAAAGGTGTGTGCCACCACATCCAACTACTCTCTTTCTTTTATTATTTTAAAGACTTTATCCTTTTCTCTCCCAAGCCTACATATATTTTTAAACACACTCTAAAGCATTTAGATTTTTTTGTCTGACTCTGTTAGTAAGATTTTATGTAAAAAAAAAAAAAGGATTTTAACCTGTGATACCCTGGAAAATTTGATAGTGGGAGCTTGTTCCACAGTATGGAGGGATACACAAGAAATGGGTGTTTATTGAAATGGGTAAGTGACTTAATGAAGCATGTCTAAGCAATGATATTTTCAGAAGAATGCAAGTCATGCTGTTTAGGGAGTTTAAGTTTTAGTTTCTATTATAGCCTGCTTGTTTACTTTGAAAGGGACATGTACTTATTATTCACATGTTTCCTGAAATCTCTAAGCTGTGCCAATGGCTTTTTATTTCATTTTCCTCTTTTATCTTTCTTTTTTCCTTTTCTACTTCTTCTTTTGTTTTAGTGAAAATAGTTTCTACTTTGCAGTGGTTGCACACTCCTTTAATCCCAGCACTCAAGAGGCAGAGGCAGGTGAATCTCTATCAGTTTGAGGCCAGCCTGGTCTACAGAGTTAGATTTAAGACAGGTTCCAAATATAAAATGACAAACCCTGTATATGAAAAAAATCAAACACCAAAAGCAAAGCAAAAATATTATTCCTTTCTCATGTAAGAAACCCTCCCCACTAGTGAGACCTCTGCATTCAGACAGTTGTGTCAACGTTGTCCTCAATTTTGGTCACAGCAGTCATTTTCAAAGAGAGAAGCTATGTCTGAGTTTCAGCCTGGTTTGTTTTGGGGGTAGTTTCTTGGTAGCAGCAATTTCTCAGGTCTGCTCTGCTTGCTAGAGGCAAGCAAGTGCTCTCATCTAAGAGAGGCTTCCTGACTCAGCTTTAGCTACAAAACCCTGCAGCTCTTTTAAGATGTCCTGCCATGAAACACTACATAGTGTTGATGAAAAGCCAACTGCATGCTTTTTGGTTTTCAGTGGGAGCAGGAAAAAGCTGCACTGTTTTCAAAAGCTGGCTTTCTGGGCTGTGGACACACTGTTGCAGTGTGACCTTGAAACACTGTATAGTTGTGGCAGTGAACAAGGCTCTGGCCAGTACCTCAGCCATGAAGCTGGAATCTCATAAAGCTAAGGAATGGGCTGGATCCAGCTGTCAAAGCCATGGCTTTAATCCTTCCCATATTGCTTGGTAAATTAAAGACCCATGTGGTCAGAAAAAGAAAGATATATAGTAAAGAGAGATTTAAAAACCCTCTAAATGGTTTACTGTGTGTTAAAAATATATGCTGGCTTGAAAGAAAAAAGAAAAAGGTTAAAGTTCTTAAAATAAAAAAAGAGAGTAGTTGGGTGTGGTGGTACACACCTTTAATCCCAATGCCTGGGAGGCAGAGGCAGACAGATCTCTGTGAGTTCAAGGTGTGGTAGCACGTGCTTTTAATCCCAGTGCCTGGGAGACAGAGGCAGACAGATCTCTGTGAGTTCAAGGTGTGGTAGCACATGCCTTTAATCCCAATGCCTGGGAAGCAGAGGCAGACAGATCTCTGTGAGTTCAAGGTGTGATGGTGGACACCTTTAATCCCAGCACTTGGGAGGCAGAGGCAAGTGGATCTCTGTGAGTTCAAGGACAGCCTGGTCTACAGAGTGAGTTCCAGGACAAAGATACACAGAGAACCTCTCTCAAAAAGCCAAAAGTTGAAAGTAAAAATAAAAGAAACAAAGTTTAAAATAAAGCCATGTAAAGATGAAAAACACACAGAAAATCTTGACACTGTATGCTATTATGCTGTCTTTAAATGGTTTGAATGCTGGAAAAGGGGCAACAGCTGCTAAAAGATATTTGTTTATAAATGCTGCTAAATTAATCCAAGATAGGTATTTTAAAAATACCTTGACTTCAAAATTGAAGTCAAAAGGTATGTTACTTTAGAGAAAAAATTTTGCTTTTGTTTCCACAGGAAATGAGAGGCTGGGGGACTCATTCTGAGTTAAGAAAAATCAGGTTTGATCAAGGAAGACCACCTGAAAAATCTCCAGTAGAAACAGATGGCCCAGAGGTCAGAGTTCTACATCCAGAAAAGATGAAAGACTACTGCCTAAGATGATCAAGACTCACAGGATACTCCAGTCAGAACTTGATCATAATTCTAAATTTTCTTTAGGTCCCCATAAGATTATCAGTACCCCCAAGTAGCCAGAAGTAGCCTGAAATACTATGTCCACATTCCAGAAAATGTTTTTGTTTAAAAAAAAAGGGGGGGGGGAAATGGTGTGGGAAAATTGTCTGTATTCTGTCAATCATGTTTTAAATAAATGTTGATTGGCCTGGCAGGAAGTATTGGCAGGTCAACCAGACAGTAAGTAGAGGTGGGGCCATGAGAACAGGAGTATTCTGGGAAGAAGGAAGCTCTTTTCCCAGTCCTGCTCAGACCACAGAAGAAACAGGATGTGACCTAAAAAAAGGTACGCTAAAAAGGTACTGAGCCTTGTGGCTAACATAGATAAGAATAATGGGTTCTTATAAGCTACTAGAGGTAATAAGAAGCCTGAGCTAATGGGCCAATCAGTTTATAACCTAATGCAGACTCTCTGTGTGGTTTTTTTGGGGGATTTACCAGCTGTGGGAACTGGGCAGGATGAATACCCCAACTACCAGGGCCTCATGTTACACATGGTACCCACTGGAACAATAACTCAACAAAATGCAACTCATTCTGGCCACTGGAAAATCTGATTGACCACCCCACAATGTCAGTTTTCACTGCATGTCCATTATTATTGAGTCTGCATTAGGATTACCCATACAGACTTGAGGATATTTACAAAAATAACTGCAGACAAAACACCCTGAGAAGTTGCGTAAAGAGGATAACACTCTAAGTTCTAAGAGCCTTGGTAAAGAGTTTATGTAAGAACTCTAGGTTTGAGGCTCCATCCTGGAAGGGCGTGGCAGGCCAAAGATTCTTCTCTTAAGCCTGCACACTTCTCGGCAAGCTTTATAAAAGGAAACTAGAAAACCCTGGAGGTGAGTTTTGATTTTGCATTGCACCTTCATCAACCACTCTGAAGGTCTGAAGTCAATCTCCAGCTGACATTTTCATTCTTGTTATGGTAACCAACAAGCAACTTAATTGTCAAAATGTCCTACTGTCCCAAAACCACTAAGGAAACTGACGAGTTCTTCAAGGACTTCTTTGAAGTCTGTAAGAAACTAAACCAAACCCCGCATGATTTTCAGCAAGGAACCTTTATTCCACAGACTGCTGATGATACCATGTTCCATAAGAATCAGATGGTAATTCCTGATGGGTATCAGGCTTTTCATGAAAAACAGAAGAAAGACTGATGACCAGATAAGCCACTATAGTCAGATGACATCCTGCAGTCCAATGACAATCCAGAGTGGTGACCAGAGCCACAGTAGGTATCGGATATCAGTCTACAGAGGTGGATCACCAGAATTTTTGGGTGTATCACCAGATGATAAATCCAATGGGTAGCCAGCCTCTCTGTGACAGTCATATGCAAACTCCTGGAGTGGACATAACGCAACAAAGGAGCATGTTGACAAAATGCAGTGAGGATTACAACGTCTTCCAGTGTCTGTAAACCACTCCCAGTTGGGAAGACCATTACTTGGGTCAGATGAAGACCACCTCAGTAGATGAGAATGTCTACTCGAGTCAGAAGCCATCACCCACTGTGGAAGGAAGCCAAAGTCAGTCAGTCATAGTGGCTTACACCTTTATTCCTAGCATACAGAAAGAAAAGCCTGGATGATATGAATTTTAGAACTGCCAGAGTTACATAATCCAACAAGGTCTGTATCAAGCAAACAAAAAAGGAATGGGAGACTTAAGAAGATCCCCCTACCTATGCGAACTAATTAGTAAAATCATTTGATAGAGTTTCATAGTCTCAATGTTTGGCTTCCTTCGGGGCCAAATGTCAAATTTGGGAGAGCTTTTCAGATTTCCCTTCAGGCCAGGGACAGCTTCCACAAGAGAAGTCACACCTGGGCACTCAGAGTCATGTGACTCAAAAGAATTCTCCCACTGTGAAGTTCTTCTGTAGCTACTAGGATTGTGGGAAATCTTACACAAAGTCTTTTCACCTCAAAGACCATATGAAGAAACACACTGGGGAGAAAGCCTATGTGTGTAGTGAGCCTAGATGCCAGTGGAAATTTTACTGCTCCGTGGATCTCCAAAGACACAAAAGAAAGCATCGTGGACAGCATCTTCACCCTTGTGTCTGGTGCGACAAGAATTTTCCAGATTGAATTATCTCAAGCAGCACCAGAGGGTCTGTATTGGAGCCTTATCAAATCCTGGAACCTGTCTGTCCACAAAAAATATCTTACCTAATAAAGTTGGGTTGTTTCCTACCCTTTATATTGTAAACAAGAGCTATTTGATAATGTTGTTTGTAGATGATAAAAAATAAACATTGAGACTATGAAACTCTATCAAATGATTTTACTAATTAGTTCGCATAGGTAGGGGGATCTTCTTAAGTCTCCCATTCCTTTTTTGTTTGCTTGATACAGACCTTGTTGGATTATGTAACTCTGGCAGTTCTAAAATTCATATCATCCAGGCTTTTCTTTCTGTATGCTGGGAATAAAGGTGTAAGCCACTATGACTGACTGACTTACACTTTATTACTCATAGTTTAAACACATTTCTTTAACTAAATGTGGGTTGCTATTACTACTTTGGGCAATGATGCTTGAAAAAAATTTTTTTGACTGATGTTTCTGTCCCAGCTGGTCCCACAGCTGTTTAGTACCAAATAAACACACAGGGGTCTACAGTGATCATTAACTGGTTGGCCTTGAATCTCAGGATTTTTATTAATTAATTCTTCTATCTTACCCATTATTCTTGTCTGTGTGAGCCATGTGGCTTGGTACCTTTATCGGCAAGGCAGTCACATCTTGTGTCCTCTGCATCTGGGTCATGACTGCAGACTGAGTTTGTCCTCTTCCTAGAATTCTCCTGTTCTCATTGCCCTGCCTCTACTTTCTGACTGTCTACTGATCAATCCACATTTTATTAAAATACAATTGAAAGGGCACAGATCAGTGTCTCATCTCACTTCCCTTCACCTTTTCATGTAAAAAAAAAAGAAAAAAAAAAACCCCAAGAACTCTGATTTAAATCTCCCTTAGTCATCTTTTCTCCTGACCATTATCCATAACAACTTGTAACCAACATTCTAAAGAAAGGCAAACATTCATAATCCATATTTTGGGAATGTGGGTGTAGTTTTCCAGGCTACTTGCTGCTCACTGTGGGCACTGATAATACTATGGGGATCTAAAAACAATTTAATATTATTATCCAGTCCTGCCTGAAAAATTTTGTGAGGCTTGATCATCTCAGCCAGCAGAACTCAGAGGAAACTCCAGCAGAGTTCCTCTAAAATGTTGGATCATCTGGACCATCTTTCTTATCGGAGATTCTTCAATGGGTCTTCTTTGAACAAACCTGATTTCTTAGCCCAGAATGAATCCACAGTCTTTCATTTCCCATGGAAACTAAAAAAAAAAAACCTCTTCTCCAAAGTAACTTATTCCAAGTATATTTAAGTAATTTTGACTTAAAATTTGAAGTCAAGGCATTTTCAAAGTACTTAAGTTGGTATAATCCAGCAGCATTTATAATCAAATATCCTTTATCAGCTTTTGCTCCTTTCTTAGCAATCAAAAAATTTAAATGCAACACAACAGCATACAGTATCCAAACGCTCTCTGTATTTTTCTTACATGGCTTTATTTTAAAATCTATTTTTTTTTTTAATTTTTGGCTTTTTGAGACAGGATTTCTCTGTGTATCTTTGACTGTCCGGGCATTCACTCTGTAAACCAGGCTGTCCTTGGATTCACAGAGATCTGCCTGCCTCTGCCTCTGCTGTGCTGGGATTATAGGTGTGTCCTATTACACCTTGAACTCACAGAGATCTGCCTGCCTCTGTCTCCCAGGTGTTGGGATTAAAGGTGTGTGCCACCACACCCAGCTACTTTCTTTCTTTCATTTTAATTTTAAGGACTTCATTCTTTTTCTTTTTTTCTCTTTTTTCTATCTATCTATCTATCTATCTATCTATCTATCTATCTATCTATTTATTTTTTAAGATTTCTGTTACTTCTCCGCCACTCCCTCCTACTTCCCTCTCCCTCCCCCAAGAAAGTCCCCCTCCCTGGTCAGTTCAAAATCAATCAGGGTCCATGGTCATGCTCAACTTCCTTAGCGATCAGAGAAATGCAAATCAAGACAACTTTAAGATACCATCTTACACCTGTCAGAATGGCGAAAATAAAAAACACCAATGATAGCCTTTGCTGGAGAGGTTGTGGAGAAAGGGGTACACTCAACCATTGCTGGTGGGAATGCAAACTTGTGCAACCACTTTGGAAAGCAGTGTGGAGGTTTCTCAGGAAATTCGGGATCAACCTACCCCTGGACC
>NW_026067976.1:541051-543610 GCF_014885135.2 Alexandromys fortis | reverse complement strand
AAAGGAGGAACATGGGATGTACTCACTCATATTTAGTTTCTAGCCATAAATAAAGGACATTGAGCCTATAATTCATGATCTTTTTCTTTTTTCTCCCAAGCCTATATAAATTTTTGAACTGTAAACCATTTAGAGTCTTTTTTTTTGTTTCTGAATCTGTCTTTACTGTATGTCTCTCTTTTTCTGACCAAATGAGTCTTGAATTTGCTAAACCAGTTGACAAGGATTAAAGCCTTGATTTGAAGTTTGGATCCATCCCATTCCTGAGCTTTCTGAGAGCCTAGCTTCATTACAGAGGTATGGCTGGAGCCATGGTTATTGTCACAACTCTATGGAGGTTCAATGTCCCTGACACCACCAAGAAGTATGCTGTTGGCAATTGAGAAACACCATATTAGTATTTGGAGGTAGGGCCTCTTAATAGAGCTGCAAGGTTTCACAGCTAAAGCTGAGCCAGGAATCCTCTCTTAAATGAACTGGGCTCATCTCTAGCTTAGAAGCAAACCCAAGACATAGCTGCTACCAAGAAGTCATGCTTAATGCTCTTATTTCATGTCTGGAATTCCTTCCCAAGGTCTCTCAGGTTTTCTGTGGATGCAGTTGTACACACTTTGGGAACCATGTGTTGATTGAATTTGCATGCAGCCTCACCTAATGAGGGAGAAATTTCTATAAAATCAGACCAACTAACAAAGTCAAATTCTATTATCAATAAGTGACCCAACTGAATTTTGAGAATTTTATACCAGAAGTAATTCTGATTATTTACAGCTGTCAAGGAAATGGAGTCTGCATGACCTTGTACTGATTAGATTTAAATATCTTATCCCGGGTGTGTGTCTACTGAGGGACTCAGTTACTGCAAGAAAAACCCTTTTAATTCTTACTTGAATCTGTAATTATTCATTGGATCCATGGCCAAAGTTGTTTGCTTTTCCAGCTCCAGCTGATTCATCAAGAAAGGACATATACTTCCAAGAGAAGGTAGAGACCAGATTTTGGGTCCATATAGATTCAAGGAATTTTCCAAAACAAGCTGCAGGCACAATACCCTGAGAAGTTGGGTAAAGAACAGCACACTCTGAGTTCGAAGTGCCAAGGTAAAGAGTTTATGCAAGAATTATAGGTGTGGAGCTCCACCCTAGAATGGGCGTGGTATGCCAAACCCTTGTGTCTGAAGTCCTGCCCACTTGTGGGCAAGCTGTATAAAAGGAGAGTAGAGAGCTGTGGAGATTAGCTCCTTCCTCCCACACTCTTAGGATGAAGACCACCTTAGTAGATGAGAATGTCTACTTGGGTCAGAGGCCATCACCAACTGTGGAAGGAAGCCACAGTCTTAGGATGACTTCATTTGATAACCAGGTCTCACCTGTGGATGGTTCTACATACTCTGCCAGTTCCTTCCGGGCCAAATGTCAAACTTGGGAGAGCTTTTCAGATTTCCCTTCAGGCCAGGGACAGCTTCCACAAGAGAAGTCACACCAGGGCACTCAGAGTCATGTGACTCAAAAGAATTCTCCCACTGTGAAGTTCTTCTGCAGCTACCAGGATTGTGAGAAATCTTACACACAGTCTTTTCACCTCAAAGACCATATGAAGAAACACACTGGGGAGAAGGCCTATGTGTGCAGTGAGCCTGGATGCCAGTGGAAATTTTACCGCTCTGCAGACCTCCAAAGACACAAAAGAAAGCATCGTGGACAGTGTCTTCACTCTTGTGTCAAGTGCAACAAAAATTTTTCCAGATTGAATTATCTCAAGCAGCACCAGAGGGTGTGTCCTGGAGCCTTATCAAATCCTGGAACCTGTCTGTCCACAAAAAATATCTTACCTAATAAAGTTGGGTTGTTTCCTACCCTTTATATTGTAAACAAGAGCTATTTGATAATGTTGTTTGTACATGATAAAAAAATAAACATTGAGACTATGAAACTCTATCAAATGATTTTACTAATTAGTTCGCATAGGTAGGGGGATCTTCTTAAGTCTCCCATTCCTTTTTTGTTTGCTTGATACAGACCTTGTTGGATTATGTAACTCTGGCAGTTCTAAAATTCATATCATCCAGGCTTTTCTTTCTGTATGCTGGGAATAAAGGTGTAAGCCACTATGACTGACTGACTTACACTTTATTACTCATAGTTTAAACACATTTCTTTAACTAAATGTGGGTTGCTATTACTACTTTGGGCAATGATGCTTGAAAAAATTTTTTTGACTGATGTTTCTGTCCCAGCTGGTCCCACAGCTGTTTAGTACCAAATAAACACACAGGGGTCTACAGTGATCATTAACTGGTTGGCCTTGAATCTCAGGATTTTTATTAATTAATTCTTCTATCTTACCCATTATTCTTGTCTGTGTGAGCCATGTGGCTTGGTACCTTTATCGGCAAGGCAGTCACATCTTGTGTCCTCTGCATCTGGGTCATGACTGCAGACTGAGTTTGTCCTCTTCCCAGAATTCTCCTGTTCTCATTGCCCTGCCTCTACTTTCTGACTGTCTACTGATCAATCCACATTTTATTAAAATACAATTGAAAGGGCACAGATCAGTGTC